>NC_056727.1:1093455304-1093757804 GCF_019279795.1 Protopterus annectens | reverse complement strand
TACCCCACTTTTGTCACACTGTGTCCAAAATGTTTGCAATAAGAGTTTGATTGTTATGATATTAGTACAATTCCCCTTATGCTGATTGACTGTGCTGCATGATATGTCTGGGAATAGCTGGGATTTATGTATATCCGATATGGTGTAGTTTTAATCCACTATGATTGTGGTATGCAGGGTCCTGGGATTGGGCCTTGCAGTAACTGTCAATTTTGTTGCTGGGTTGAACAAGGGTGGTAGGATAGAGGGTGATTAAGGCACCTTTAAGCAGTTGTAAGCGTGTTTGCATGATGGTAAGGGTTGCACCAGGTTAGCCTCAAAAATTGCTTACTTTGTGTACGGAGTGCTTACTATTGTGCAAACACAAACCTTCGGTTACATATGCTTACAGATAGTTTGCATCAGATTTGCTGAGCCTGTAAACTTAAACTCGCTTACTAGTGCTGACATATGCTTACTACTGCTTATTGCTGCTTAACCTAACTGCTGCTTTATGCATTATGATACTGACACCTCACATGTGCATTTCCAGCAGTACTCCAGTTAATATATATATATATATATATATATATATATATATATATATATATATATATATATATATATATATATATATGTTATTTCGTGGCCGCAGTACTCCAATTTATATACATTGCTGACATCCGGTTACGGCATCTTACACTGAGTTAGCTTCTACATTGCTTAACCAGTGTGAGCATTGCTTACCACTGCCCAAACAGGCTTAAACCTGCTTACCAAATGTTACTTTATGTATTTAGTTTACATCTGTTGACTGGGACAATCCGACTGGATGCTTGTCCATTGTCAGCGGTGGCCCGGGGAGTAGAGCTCCACACTAAACCCCAGCTACTCATTACAAGTAATACAGAGGTGTTCACATTCATAGAGAGTAACAGACTTAACATAGCTACATAACATATTCTTCATGCTTAGTTTACGTTAACATGTTGGTATTATACATGCTTAGGTCAGGTTTACGTCAGGTATGACTGTTGACAAAGGTCAGTTTAAGGTGAAGTTGGATTCCAGTGTAACAGTTCTGGATAGGTTACACTCAGGTATTCGGGTTAGGTTTAGTTATTCCATACCTGGATAGGTTACACTCAGGTATTCAGGTTAGGTTTAGTTATTCCATACCTGGATAGGTTACACTCAGGTATTCAGGTTAGGTTTAGTTATTCCATACCTGGATAGGTTACACTCAGGTATTCGGGTTAGGTTTAATTATTCCATACCTGGATAGGTTACACTCAGGTATTCGGGTTAGGTTTAGTTATTCCACACCTGGATAGGTTACACTCAGGTATTCGGGTTAGGTTTAGTTATGCCATACCTGGATAGGTTACACTCAGGTATTCAGGTTAGGTTTAGTTATTTCACACCTGTGTGGTAGAGTAGAAGAGAATAGTGAAGGGGTAGGTAGGTAGGTAGAGGGGGGGACATTGTAACTGTATAGCAGCCTGTTGGAATAATTGGTAGGGGAGCAATAGGGGAGGTTTGAAGGATGTTGGGATTTGTATGCAAGGCAGGACAACAGGTGTCGGTTTCACTAGTTGATGTAGGGGTATAGAGTGTAAGGTGGGGGGGGATTTCACCAGGTGGTGAGCATGTGCTTATCCAAGTGTGCTTGAGGTGTTTCTTCAAGTGTTATTTACATGTGACCTGTGGGACAGCTGAGGTAATACATGTGGGTAGGGGGTTCCAGATTCTGCCAATATAGTCGGGGAAGAGAGTGTCACCTACTTGTAACTTTAAACATTATTAGAAATGAAAAAGGGGTTGATAGGTAAGTGGTGTTAATGGGGCACAAAGAGGGAAAGATAGTAGGGGAAATAGCCAGGGATGTGCAGGAAGGCTGAAGGAAGGTCCACAGTTGGCCATTTCTTCTACAGCAACAGTTGTGCATATACACTGCATTTGGAGGTAGATTTGGGCACCTGGTATATATCTATTTAGTTAGGGGTGTGTGTGTGTGTATATATATATATATATATATATATATATATATATATATATATATATATACACACACACACACACACACACACACACACACACACACACACACACCTACATATTTAGCTACATGTCCTGTAATGTTGACTGGTATTGCTGGATACTATGTTTCGTGTGCATACCGGCCAACCTTGTGTGCCACGTATGCTTTGCAATACCTACAAATAAAACCGTTAGTGTAAACAACATCACACGTGAAATCTATTGTTATTACCAGGGAAACATTCGTCCCATGTGGGACAACCCAAAAATTGAGTATTCTACTTTCGTCTAAAACCATAGCTACAAAGGTACCCATGGCTATGTGCATGGACTACAGAGTGTGGCAGACCTAGTATACTTGGGTCAGGGCAACATACAGGATGAGTCCCGGGGGGTGGGGAGTGGATGGTGAGCAATGTGTGGTGGTGTGGTAGCTACGGGCCAGTAATCAGGGAAGGGGTGGTGGCTGCATGTGTGCAGCGGGGAGGGGAGCAGAACTGTGGGTAATGAATGTATGGGTCGAGGATGGCCTGGGTTGGATGGGCCTGTACTAGTTGGCCCACCTAGTGGGTGGGGGAGAGGGGGAATGTGATATCAACATGTGAAACATAAAAGAAGACTAATTTAAATCCCTATTTAAATGAAACACTTACAATAAAATGAACTTGGTAGTGTATTGCAGGGCGAACGTGTTTGGCTGGGGGGTATGCCAATTCGTATGAGACGTATATTGTCTGGGGCCTCTCAACCCCATTGACGGTGCATGTGGACATATATGTTTCTGTTAATCTACCATTGCTATCTACCGATGTCTGGCCATATATACCTATATGGGTATATATATTTGCTTACATATTTATAACTATGTCCATATATACCTACAGAGATATATATCTGCGTACATATATGTAACTTGCTGTATATATGTGGACATATAGGTGTTGACATATATATGTGTAGATGACATTTGCATGTATATATGTTCATATATTTGTATACATATATATAAATATATATATATATATATATATATATATATATATATATATATATATATATATGTATGTGTGTGTGTGTAACTACATATATAGATATGTTGTATCCATTTAGATAGTAATTTATTTACCCATACACATACATCTAGATGTAGGTATACATTCTCTGTACTGCTGCATGACTGGGCTGGAGTTATGTTTCAGAAAGCATAAGGTTTATGCATATTTGGCATGGCTTAGTGCTAAATCATTTATGTATGGTGTGCATAGTTCTGGGTTCGAGCCTTGCAGAGGCTGTTAATTTTGTTGCTGGGCAGAACACCGGCTGCTGGATACAGCATGATTAAAGCACTTTAAAGCAGTTGTAAGCAGGTTTGCGCGGGTTTGTGAGGAGGTAATCACTACTAACTTCCGGTCACAGTTTCTTACACCCAGTTAGCTTCTCCTTTGCTTAATCTTTGTAGGCAGTGCTTACCCCCATGTAAGTGCACTTAAACGTTCTTACTAGTGCTTACATATGCTTACTACTGCTTATCTGTGCTTACACTTGCTTACTGCTGCCTTATTCATTATGATAATGACTCTTCACTTGTGCATTTCCTGCAGTACTCCATTTCATAAATATATGTTATTCAGTGGGTTTTGCAATACAAATATTGCTTATACCATGCTTTGCCATGTAAAATAGACTGCTACAGTGGGACATGAACTGGGAATGCCTGCTCGTTAGGCGAACGCTCTGCCCACCTCACTATTGCTGAGATGCTTCATTTGCATATATCTTCCTTGTTATCTTCTTCAGCCTTTTAAGCTGCTTTAACTGTAGCTAAGCAATGGGCACACCTGCGCACCTATGGTTAGCTGTACTCTGAGTTTTAGAAAACAATACAAGGGTTTCTTCTTTTGATTTTTATGTCCTGTTGCTGTTGTACACATGGGGGACTGTTGGCGGGGATATGTGGATACCTATGAGAGGTCTCACTCATTTATTTCCACTTTCTGTTGTTCAACATTGCAGGGCCATATTTATTCTGAGAGCTCTGCTCTCAGACATGCCCCCTGCACTTGTACATGCTCCGTGTAAGCCTGGGAGGTCAGGCAGTGTGCCTTCATTAATATGCATGGCACGCTGCCGCCCTCCTCCTATATGGGCGCTTCCGTGCAGGACTATGCTAGTCCTGCATGGAAGATTAGTGAATCCAGGGGGCCTGTCATTATACTCTGTGTCATATAGACTTCTTAGGGGAGACTTAAGTCTGGCTTACAGAGCAATTCACTTTGAGAAATGAAGCTAATGACAGTCAAAAACATACTGAAAGGTCATATTGGGCATGCTCACACACTTAAACACATGAAGGCCATGACTGCAAACACCAGTGGACCAGACATATCTGGCAGCCGCAGATGTTAGTGCAGACACTCCTCGGTATGCACCACACATGCTTTGCACACACTGGATAGGAATATAGGCATATATGTAAGGACAACACACTATAATAAGCCAAAAGTAAACATGCATAGATGTGTGGAAGAGGGTGACTGTGACAAGGAGCCACCCAGGGCTCTCCCACCCAACACACAGCCAAAGGGCCACAACCACATGACGGTCTGATGTCACACACTGCAGATACTAGCCACTGGTATCTATCAGCATTACAGAGCATGGGGTGCACGTGCCAGCTATGCAACATGACTGTTCAAGGAAGTAGTCATCTAGCAACTGTATACACATACCTGTGGAATATGACCCAGGTTGTGCCCGCATGTGGCATGTCAACCCCTAGATGAATGGGTTACGGCTCATGCACAAACACTGCCCTCCCCATAGTCCTACTATGACAAGCCTGCTGAGGTCATCTACTGGGAAATACATCTTTGGGAAAGCTATATCCCAGTAATCTCTGTGGTGTGTCCCATAACTGCATACTGTTATAATGTGATAAACTAGTTAGGTAGGAGTTCTAACCCCAGCCTTAGCACGTGTGTGTGTGTGTGTGTGTGTGTGTGTGTGTGTGTGTGTGTGTGTGTGTGTGTGTGTGTGTGTGTGTGTGTGTGTGTGTGTGTGTGTGTGTGTGTGTGTGTGTGTCTGTCTGTCTGTCTGTCTGAGTAGAGAGCAGTGCTTTTTAAGGAGGTCACACTCCCTACAATTGCAATGCTCTACTTTGGTAAGGCTGCTGATGTCATCCACCTAGAAATAAATCCCTGGGAAGGTTGTATCCCAGTAATCTCTGTGGTGTGTCCCATAACTGCGTACTGCTGTAGTGTGATGAAAGACTTAGGTAGGAGTTCAATTCCCAGACATGGCAACTGCGTGTCTGTGTAGAGAGCAATGCTTTTTAGGGTAGTCACACTCCCTACAATTCAAATCCTCATCTTTGGCAAGGCTGCTGATGTTGTCCACCTAGAAATACACCTCTGGGAAGCTGTAGACCAGTAATCTTTGTAGCATGTCCTGTAGCTGCATACTGCTGTAGTGTGATATAGACCTCTGTGAAGGGTTCTATACCCATGCATGTTGGTTGTGGATGTTTTGTGTGTGTGCCAATGTCTGTGTGGGGAGCAATGCATTTTAGGATAGTCACACTCAATACATATCCAATGGCCTACTTTGGCAGTCCTGCTGATGTCATCCAATGTGAAATACACCTTTGGGGAAGGGGTACCGCAGTGATCTCTGTGGTGTGTACTATAACTGCATAGTGCTGTAGTGGACTAAACTTGATAGGTACGGGTTCAACTCCCAGATGTGTGTGTGACACCTGGGCCCAATGTTGAGTGGGTTTTGCAAATGTCTTTTATGGTGGCCCTATATCACAATGCCCACTGTACAGGGATAACAGATGTGAAATAGCTAAGAGCCTAGGGTGCAAATCCATACCCATACACATGACATCATGGCCAGGCAATCACAGTTAGCAACCCCAGTATTACCCATAGCACACTCTCAACCCATGTCACACACACACACACACACACACACACACACACACACACACACACACACACACACACACGCACACACGCACACACGCACACACGCACACACACACACACACACACACACACACACATGCCGAGGCAACAGCCAATATGTGTGTAGTACACTGCATATTGGTGACTGATAGTAACTATGGAGTGATTGCAGTGGCCTACAGAGGGCATGGCATCCTGTCCATCTGTCCAATAGGCACATACATGCAGACAGTGCACCTTCCCCATGTTCCCCACTGGACACCTGCAACACCTGTGGTGCCATCACATGTGACCCACAAAGGACATACCATGCCTGAAAACATGCCCTGTATGGACAAATGCCACTGACACCAGGGAATGCCGGTAGCATGCTATCAGTGTAGGTGTAGGGTTGACCTGCTGTCTATTACCAGTTCCTGCCACAGGTGGCCACAACTGGCACATCTGATGATAATCTGTGTACACAACATGGGCCCGACACCCCAGGTACAGTTCCACATGTCACTGTACATGCATGTGGGAGGTGTGCACATCCCAGACACCGTCCATGTCATGGACTAGCGAACACATACATGGCAAGCGATGCACAGCATTGGCCACATGCAATAGCCACCCAGGTGACTGGATGGTGGATACAATACCCACATGTGTGGGAAAATGCAGAAACCACAGGCCTGAGCCACAATGCAGACCATTGTCATGTGGCCTGATGCCAAGGTAAGCCCATCACCTAGCCTTGTATAGCCATCTGGCACAGTCAACCACCACATACCTGTGCAGAAATGCACCCATGCATGTCAGTACTGGCACCCTGTGTGTTTGTGTGTGTGCTGTATGATGCGTATGATCACATCCACACTCACTACAACTCCCAGTGGCATACTGAAGCATACTGTCTGATGTCAGACACCTCCCCATACCCTTTGCCCATATAACCTCTATATGACACCTGTGGTGAATGTGATACCTGCACAGTAATGTGTTGTGGCAATCTCACTAGTGATGAGCTGTATGCCTGGCCCTGCCAAGTGTTTCAATGTGTGTGCATCCCTGTGAGAGTGTGGCTGTGTTGATGCTGGCACCTGTTCATGCAGACAGGCACGTGTACATCACTTACTGTATAGCTACCATATCTGTGTTGCAGATGTCATTCACCATCATATATATGTTCTATGGACTCCATAATTGGTAACCTATGTGGTGCAGCCAACAACTGCATAGGACTGTGATAGCACAACATAGTCATCAGGGGTTTGATACCCTGTGCTGGTAGGTGTGTGACACAAATATGCTTAGCTTTTACTCTCCCACCCCTCCCTGACTTGCCGGTGCCTTTGTCTGCCTCCCTCACTGGTGGATGTAGGGACATATACCTGCTTTTCTTAGGCATCAGCATGTGTATTTTTGGTAATGCTCATGATCAGCTGATGGCCTCTGCACAAATTGCAGCCCTCCCCTAGCTGATTGCATGTGGAACAGCTGCGGTAACATTCCCATAGCCAATTGCATGGAAACACACTCCAATATATAGAAACATCATGTTTGTGTTGGTCCTTTTCAGTCACTTTGATCAGGAACTCGTTCTGTTGTTTGGCAACTCAGATGGAGTGGGGATTTATCTCTGACAACATACACTGTGGAAACAGGCCAACACACAGGAGGGGGATATGCCTGAACTGACTACAGACTGTATGTGCTGCTATACTGAATTGAGTAATGTTGGTTTAACATGGTGTGTGCGGATATGGCTGTCCTACATATAGTAATACCTGCCATGTCAGTTGTATGTTTATGAGGACTCCCCATCTGTAGGGTCATCTGCAGACTGAGCAGTGTGTGGTGCCTTTGCTATCATGTGTTACCCACAGAACATGTATTTGTGAACTGCAGAAGGTAGTGTAAGGATTGCAGTCTGTAGACGGTGAAAGCCATGACAGTTACTGACTTCGTATCCCTCATAGGACATATGTTGCAACAAACCCTGTTACAACAGCAACGTGTCAATATTGGACCTATGTATGTGCTTCCAGCCACAACTCAGTCAAACTTTGTACATATATAATGCATTAAGAGTTTCATGTGTGCTGTACACCATAATTAATGTCATCATATCTGATAAACCAGTGAGATATCAGACTGCTACACATGTTATGTACAGTACCGGTTATGTTTGATGACATAACCTGGACTTACTGTGGTTGTTTGTACAGTACTGAGGTCTGTGTAGTTATGGTGATTGTCGACAGTTTGTGTATTGTCAATATGCACCTTCGCCTGTGTACAGACTGTGGTAGTTGTCATCGTCCTAGGTCTCGTCCTATCTGATGTTACATGCTGCTCCACTGTATGTTACTGTATTGGCTTACATGTTTGTAGGGCCATACACACACATGTCCCATACCACAACTAGCCATCAGACCAAACTGTGTAGCGGCCCATTATATGTAGGGTTAGTGTGTGAGTGGCACATATGAGGATGGTGTTGAACAAATAGTCCATATACTGTAATATTATGCTAGCTTGCCATATGTGGCTGTGGCTGTGTTCTCATTGGTTGTGGTTATGCACTGTCATAGAGGTGTATCTTACCCTGTGCTGTGACATGCCTGTACAGCCTGCTATAAATGCAGATACATGTGCATTCCGCCATAGGAGATGTAAGCCAGTGTTGAGTCAGTCTGCTTGTAGCCTGCACAGTGCATTGTTACATGCCTAGCAGCTTACTGTACTTACCCAGTGAGATGTCATGTGCAGATACTTGCCAGATGTACTGCTACTGGGCCTCCCTTAACAGTCATGTATGTCAGACAGAGCAGTGGGATGCTGTACAGATGTATGTCAATATCTAGTGGGTAGTATGTGGCCATGGCACCCCTCCCCCCGTACGAGCGGATATTACGTGTCAGGCCAGACAGGGGTGTGTGACTGCATAACCTATGGTGACATATGTATACCAGTTGGTATGTGTTATACCCATCTACATGGCTTTTAACATCCATATTGTCAGGCATGGTACGCATGTTTTGCACTAAGGGGTTCTGTGTATACCTCTGGACTGTACAGAGTGTGTCAGACTGTCCACAGATACTGACCAATATCTCTGCTGCAGTCAACAGGGGCAGTACATGCTAGCAGAGGTACTTCACTATGAAGTCCTTTTGATGTCTGTCAGTAGCCAATGCCACACATGTGGAAAGCAGATGTGACCTCCCACACACACCATGTCTGTGAAGACAATCCCAATTACAGTAGCAGTAGTATGTAGAACTGTAATAGTACACAAATAAAAGTTTTCCATTTCTGCACACCTGGGTGTTGTTTTTTTCCTATGACCTCTCGTGGGTATATGTTGCAGGCAGTGATTGTCATTTGTATGGGTGGCCCATACAGTGTCCAGTTGTCCAGGTGTGAATTGTAAGCATAGTGGCTGTTCCATATTTTGTGCACCTTCTACATATGTATCTTGCTGTACATATGTCTGCATGTGTATGTGTAGTCACATGTATATCTAATATATATGTAAATAAATGTATATATATATATATGTATATCTGTATCTGTATATATGTGTCTGTGTATATGTATCCTGGGGATGTTGATAGCTTCCACATTTTACATGTCCTATGGGAGCTGGACTGTACTGCATGATATGTTACCAATACCAGCCTGACTTCATACAGGTGGGATGTAGTACTGTTAACATCTTGTGGCCATGTCATGTCAGGTCCTGGTTATGGGATCTGCAACACTTGGTAGTGTATTGCAGGGTGGACGTGTTTGGCTGTAGGGGTGTATGCCTATTTGTACAAGACGTATATTGTTTGGGGCCTCTCAACCCCATTACCGGTGCATGTGGACATATGTGTTTTTGTTAATCTACCATTGCTATCTACAGATGTATGGCCACATATACTTTTATATATATATATATATATATATATATATATATATGTATCTGCTTACATATATATATATATATATATATATATATATATATATATATATATATATGTACCTTGCTGTGTATATGTAGACATATACGTGTAGAAATATATATATGCATATGGACATATATGTTTTTGTTATTTCCCCATTGTTATCTACAGATGTATGTCTATATATATATATATATATATATATCTGCTGATTATATATCTAGACGTGTATATGTAGACATGCATATCTATGGCTGTAGGCATTTGCATGCATATATGTTCATATATATATATATATATATATATATATATATATATATATATATATATATATATGTTGTATTTGTTTAGATATTAGTATATGTACATAAATACATACATCTAAATGTTGGAAGACATTTTCTGTACTGTTTAATGACTTCGCTGGATGATATGTTATTGAAAACATTAGGGTTATGTATATCTGGCATGGCTTAGTGGTAAATCACTTTGAACATGGTCCTGGGTTTGAGCCTTGCAGAGGCTGTTTATTTTGTTGCTGGGCAGAACACAGGCTGGTGGATACTGAGTGATTAAGGCACTTTAAAGCAGTTGTAAGCAGGTGTGCGCGTTTTGCGTGAAGTTAAGCACTGCTAACTTCTGGTTACAGTTTCTTATACTCAGTTAGCTTCCGGATTGCTTAATCTGTGGAGGCAGTGCTTACCCCCATGCAAATGCACATAAACACGCTTACTAGTGCTTATATATCCTTACTACTGCTTAGTTGTTCTTAGACCTTCTTACTAGTGCCTTATTCATTATGACACTAATACTTCACATGTGCATTTTCTGCAGTACTTTAGTTCATAAATATGTGTTCTTTAGTGGGTTTTGCAACAATAAAATTGGTTATAACGTGCTTTGCCATGTAAAATAGACTGTGCTGCAGTGGGACTTCAACTGGGAATGCCTGCTCATTAGGCTTCATTTGCATATATCTTCCTTGTTATCCTCTTCAGCCTTTTAAGCTGCTTTAACTGTAGCTAAGCGATGGGCACACCTGCGCACCTATAGTTAGCTTTAATCGGATTTAAAAAATAAATAAATAAAAGGGTTTCTTCATTTTATTTATATGTACTGTTGCTGTTGTACACATGGGGACTGTTGGTGGGGATATGCGGACACCTATGAGCAATCTCGCTCATTTCTTAGCACTCTCTGCTGTTCTACATTGCAGGGGCGTGTTTATTCTGAGAGCTCTGCTCTCAGACATGCCCCCTGCACTCGTACGCTCTCTGTGTAAGCCTGGGAGCTTGGGCAGAGCGCCTTCATTAATATGCATGGCACGCTGCCATCCTGCTCTTAAATGGGTGCTTCCGTGCAGGACTAAGTTAGTCCTGCATGGAAGATTAGTAAATCCGGGGGATTATTTAAGAAAAGTACATTTTTTTCTTAAATAATGTCATTGTATAATAACAATAACCGACTTCGTGGTTGTGGTATATTGAAATTTACCCACGGTTGGCTTTATTTAATCACTCGGGCTTAGCCGTCATGATTAAACCACGCCAACCATGGGTAAATCATCAATATACCACATCATATTGTCGGTTATTGCTTAAATATATTATGATGCACACAAACCTTGAATTGTATTTTTTGTTAAACTTTTACAACCAAATTGTTATAACTTGGAAACTCAACAACCGATACATATATTGTTAGAACACTTTTGTTAACCAGACTTTAGCTTTCACATAATTCTTCAATGAGTGCGTGTTTATTGAGATATTTGCATATATGTGAAAACATTTGCTTAATTGTATAATTATCTATACAAATAATGCTTAATATCTTTCAAGATGAGCAACAATAATGACAGTTTTCATAGGCAATATCTACACGTATGTTTAAGTCACTTGTTTTTTTGAAGCATTAATTAAGTACATAAGGAATATTGCGTATTTTCATAATTATTTACAGAAAAGAGCAATATTTTCAGTATAGTGTGATATAAATTAACATTAGCTATGAATTTTCCTGTCTCCTACCATGGCAATTCACACCATGCCTCTCAACAGCATGTAGGTCTCTCAGTTATAAAAATATTACTATAAATATGAAAACATAAATAATAAGTGGCAAACAGTGATTAATTTTTCTTCTGCAGGACATCCTAGATTAACAATCATAGTATCTTCTTCTTCTTCTTCTTTTGGCTTTTTCTCAGTTAGGGGTCACCACAGCGGATCATCTGTCCGCTCATGATTGGCAGTGAAGTTTTACAGTGTCGAGTTGTCAGCCCGGCGCCCAACCTTCTACAGAAGGCACACACACATGCACACACTCACACCTAGGGCCAATTTAGAGTGTCCAATTCACCTACTGCATGTCTTTGGGATGTGGGAGGAAACCGGAGCAGCCGAAGGAAACCCACGTGACCACAGGGAGGACATGCAGACTCCGCACAGAAAGCACCCAGCCGAGAATCGAACCAGAGAACCTCTTAATGTGAGGTAGCAACGCTAACTGCTGCACCACCATGGCTGCTCATTAACAATCATAGTATAACTGTGTTAATTACATATTACCTTTACTAATACTGCATATTATTAGCTAGTAATTCACTTAAACGAGCCAGACCCAAAAACTGTCTGCCATAAGGAGCTATAGGTGTTAATTAAAAGTATACAAAACAGGCATGAGAGGCCTGAATGAGACAGACAGGGTGCTTGCCACCACACCAGTGTCTTGATTGTTACAAGGCAAAACTAGGTTTTGGGCAACTGCTGTGTCAACATTACTGGGAAAAGTGGAGAAAGAAAAATAACAAGGGCCATTTCTTTTAGTTTTTTTGCATCAGATGTGTGTGCCTGTGTGGCTATTGTTAAAATGTAACTTTCTATCTATCTATATTTATATACATGATAAATTAATATATTTGCCATCTAATATATGAAATAATACAGTGGAAAACATAATTATCTAATACACTGGAAAACATAATAATGAAACACAGCAAGAAAGTAAAAACTGCTCACCTGCAAAATTTGCACCCACCAAATTTAGCAGCATAGCTTTCAACCATGCATGCTGTGGGTAGTAGCACTTCTGAGCTGTATTACAGCACAGCTCACTCAATCTTCAAATGGTGGGTGTGCATGCAGAGCCATTCTGTCTTCAAAGTGTGTGTGTAATGTCCCTGTTAGGGGGGCTGTCAAGATAAGTGACTTTGCTCAGTGTCAAAACCTGAACCTTAATTATTGGCAAGTAAGGGCCTTAAACCTCCACACCAACTGCCATGCCTCCTTTAATTTTGCTAGTTTTTGTTCATAGGTTCATAGGTTCATACTAGGCTATCTGCCCTGGGGCATTTATAAGCCTAGCCCGATTGTGTTTGGTTTACGCCACCCCTTGATTTGAGTATACTGTGCCCTTTTTAAAGTTTAGTTTACTGTGCCTCTGTCTAATAGTGACACGGAAGTAATCCCCGGGACAAACCTATGATCCCCCATCCACTCATCAAGATTCTTCTTGAAGAGAGTCAGTGAGGTGCTCTGCCTAACATGAATTGGAATTCTATTCCAGAGTGAAGGGAGCCTCTGAGTTATGAATCTGTCCCTCCAGCATGTTCTATTTATTTCTGTGCTGAGGTTCAAGTCCCTCGAGCGCGTGGCTCTAAGGGATTTAGATTTACTGAGGTGGAGCATGTCCATTAATTCTGGGTTGGACATAGCTTTATATGTCAGGCATAGATCGCCTCGAAGTAAGCGGTATGCAACTGAGTAGAGCTGGAGTTTTTTTAACTGAGCAGCATATGGCATCTGTTTGAGTCCCTTGATCCTCCTGGTGAGGTACTTTTGGGGTCTTTCTAATTGCTGCAGGTGTCGGGTAAGGTACATCCCAAAGGGGACATTGTATTCTATGATGGGCCTGATGAGGGATGAATAAAGGGGCAGGATTACCTCTCTTGATCTAGATGTAAATCCTTTCATGATGAGGTGGGCTATGTAGAAGGTCTTTCTAACCACTTTGGCAATGTGGTTGTCAAAGGAGAGATTGCTATCAACTTGGGTCCCCAGATCCCTAATTACTTTCTCTGTACTTAATGGGTTACCACCTATGTGGTAATTTGTGGGCACATTGTTTTTGCCAAAGGGTATGACTATACACTTTTTGGCATTTAGCTTTAGACCATGGCTCTGGCAATAGTTATTCGTCTCTGCGAGACCTTTTTGAAGGATGTTTGTGTCAGCTGGAGAGTTGATTATGGCACCCAGTTTGCAGTCATCTGCGAACTTGGTGAGCCATAGTCCTCCCACGTTGGCCTGTATCTCAGAAAAGTAAATACTGAACAAGAGAGGTCCCAGGACAGAACCTTGTGGAATACCACTTGTGACCGGTTTCGAGTCTGACATGGCTCCAGCAACTCTGACTCTGTGGGTTCTGTCTTTGAGCCAGTTTGCGACCCATCTTGTGACATAGGGGTTTATATTTAGGCTGGATAGCTTATCTATGATGCCCGACTGGGGTATTGTGTCAAATGCCTTTGCGAGGTCCAGATATTCTGTGTGGACTACCTTCCCTTCATCTATGGCCTTGGTGACTGTTTCGAAGAAGTCGACCAGGTTCAAAAGGCAGGATCTGCCCTTGACGAAGCCAAATTGGGTAGGATCTAGTGTCTGTAGGTCCCCAGTGTCTTTGTTTATGAGTTCCATGATGATCCTCTCCATAGCCTTGCATACTAGGCTAGTCAGGCTTATGGGGCGATAGTTTCCAGGGTCCGCAGAGGCGCCACCTTTGTGGAGTGGAACCACTGTTGCTGTATGCTATTCTTTGGGCACATATCCTGTAGTGAGGCTGAGATTGTACAGCAGTTTTACTTGAGGGATTAGTTCTTCTTGGAGTTCATGTAGGACGCAACCCGGGACGCCATCTGGTCACATGGAAGCAGTGTTTTGTGCTTTGGAGAGGGCGGCCTTCACCTGAGCATCAGAGATGTTTGGGAGGCTGCACTCTGCCGGGATAGATACTTGCTCTTTGGGGGGGGGTGGAGAAGTTTGCACTGAACCTGTCTGCCAGGATATTGGCGATGTCTGTGGGTTCAGTGTATTTTTTGTCGTTTAGAATCAACTCAGAACAAGTCTGGGAGTTGCATCCCAGGTTCCTAACATAACTGAAAAAAGCCTTATGATTGTCTTTAGTGTCCTGTGCAATTTTTCTCTTGAAGCTGGCCTTGGAGGATTTTATGAGGGATCGTAATTTTTTGCTAGTACTGATCAGAGATGCCTTCCCTTTTAGGGATTTTGCTCTATCATGTAGTAGCTTCCTCCTTCTGTTGTACAGTTTATTTATGGCTGGGGTCCACCAGACTGGACGCCTGCCTTTGGATGATTGGGTCTTGATTTTGTTTGGGATAGCATGATCCATGCATTCCTGGAGATGTCTGTAGAATGCGTTTATATAGGATTTTGCAGTTTGGGCCATAGTTTCCACTGGCCCTGGGGCCTTGAAGGATTCCACTTCAGTTTTGAGACGTGTGAAGTTCACTTTTGAGAAGTTTTTCACTGTGGTTTTCTGGGCTGGGGGTGGGGTCGGGATGTGGATATCCAGTGAAATTAATTTATGGTCTGATCTTACCAATGAGGGATATACTTCTGGTATGGAGCATAGAGTCCCCATGTTGGTAATGATCAGGTCTAGTATGTTTTCCCCTCTTGTGGGAGTGGTGACTAGTTGTTCCATAGCATTTGAGTTTATAAATTCCAGGAACCTTTGGGCTAAGGTGCTGGGGCTTGAGTAATGCTCCCAGTCTATGTTTGGGTAGTTGAAGTCGCCCAATATAATGGTGTTTGGAGAGATCTTAGTGTTCTCCAATGTCTTCAGGAAAGCTGAGTGTGATTCCTGACTTTGAGAGGGTGGTCTGTAGGATGCTATAAACTGAAAAGCTGTCTTGCCCACTGTCAGTTGCACATGGATGGTCTCTGATACTTCGTGCACTGCCACTAACCTGGAGGTGTGGATATCCTTGATAAATATGGAAACTCCCCCTCCTTTTGTGGTTCGGTCTGGGTTTTGAGGCTGAAAAGCATGATATGAGGTATAACCTGGTAGTGCTGGGGTGCTCTCTGGAGCCTTGAACCAGGTTTCTGTCACTGCACAGATATCGATGTTCTCCATAATGAGGAGAGCTTCGAGTGTGTGCATCTTGAGGTTAAGACTTCCGGCGTTTAGCAGCATTACCCTTAGTTTCTTGTTCCTTGTGCTGTCCATGTTGGTGGGTTTGACTTTTGAGCCTTGTCTAAAAAAGGCACTATAGGGGTGGCAAGAGCCTTTGCCAATATCCGAAAGCCCAGGGGTGACAGATGCAAGCCATCCCTAGCGAAGCAACGTGGCCTGTCGAGCATGTCATCCCAGGCTGACAGACACTGGATCCCCGTATAATGACGCCAAAATTTTAGCCAGTTGTTAAAATCGATCATTTTGTCTTTATACTGTGGCATCATTCTAGGTGAGGGTAAGATGCTGCTCAAGGTCAGGGTCATACCGGCCTGGGCTACCTGATCAGAAAGCTCCTCTATGTCTCTTTTCATGTAGTCGAGGGAGGTACGTCTCAGGTCATTCACGCCAGCATGTACAATGACTGAGTCATATTTGTATTTGCTTTGGAGTGACCTGAGTGCTTGCGTTATGTGGCGGATCCTAGCGCCCGACAGGCAGCTCACTGTGACCTTCTCTTTATTCAGCCTGGTGAGCGGGACGTCAGTGTGTCTGACAATAGAGTCAACTATTACAAGGGTATCAGGTGTGTTATTCAACCTTAAGGGCTGTGACTGCTTGGCACACTGACTTTGTGTGCTATGTGTTGTACATGTTTTGTTTTGGGGTAGCGTTTGCTTGGATGTCTGCTTTGGAGGTCTCTGTTGCTTAGGTAGATTTTTATTTAGAGCCTCTGAGTATGTTTTTATGTGTTTGGTTCGCTGTTGTGGTGGGACTATGTGATACTGGAATTGTGTTGTGTGAGGTTACCTTCTCCTCCTGACTGGTTACACCAGTTTTGAGATGAGAGAGCTCAGCCTCCAGTTTGGCTATATGGTTGCATCTCTCACATATATTTGAACCTGTTTGGAGGAGGCAAGGGTTGTCCGTGTACATGAGACAGTTGTAACATTGCCTCAAAATTCCCAGATTCACCAGCTGGACTGGAGAGAAAACCATTGCTGACCTTTGGACATGCTAGAGTAATATAGGGAACTGAATTAAAATGGACCAATAGGGGACAAGGTAATCGTAGAGAGTATAAGAGTAAGTAGTGCTTATGGTTTATTAGTGCTAACTTGTAAGATTACTTATTTGGACCAGTGAGGGGCCTTAGAATGAGAATATGGTGTTTAATTTGAGAGATAGAGCAGTTCTAAGGGAATAAGTGAAGAGCAGACTTTGTGGAGCCAGGAATAGTTTAAACCCAATTAGGGCGGTGCTGCCCGATGTTGCGCTATGCGCAAAAACGCGCAAAAGAGGGTTTTAAGAGAGGGAGATCAAGGAGTTTGGAATTGACCCAAAATGGCCAATAAAACTACAGTTTCAAGGCATTAACCACTCCCACAGCGGTAGGCAGGCTGCTCAATGTTTATCACTGCCACTGTTGAACACAGAGACTTCCCTTTAGCCCAAGCAAACAATGGCTTCCAAGAAACTTACAAACAGTTCAGAACAGCAAATCTGTAACTAAACTTTTTTAAATCTCAGAAAAGTGGGAAAAAAGCAAGATTTTTTTGTTTTTGTAATAGCCCTGAGGATCACTGTCAGTCAATGTCAATCATAAAGTTTTGTAATTGTGTTGTTCAGTGTCAGTGGTGGAGCAGGCAGTGTCCTTGCCTTTTGGTGCAGAAGGCTGTAGGTTCTCTTCCCACAGCAGGTAAGTCAATTACTGACATTTCTGTGTACCATATGGAGGAAGGTGCTGCACTCCTGAATGAGTCTTCCTTTGGATGAGATGCCTAATAACTATGAACCTGCTTCTGGTTTGCCAGCCATTCCCTATTGCATATCACAAGCACATTATGTTTTAATATAACATAGGCAATTTATTCTTCAAGGTCAGTGGGTACTGAATTTGTAGATGAAGCAGTGAAAAGCAAAGTTGTCTGCCAGCAGCAGCTTCTTCATTAGTCAAAGTTCTCTTTAATGTGGAATTATTCAAATGAATTTTGCTTCTGCAGAGCTTGTGCATATCAGCTGATATTGGTGGATTATAATGACAGTAGCTTAAGTGGCCTTCCACGGTTGAAATGTTATGAAATGGGTAGTTTTGTCATTATTGGCTCATATGTTTTGTTTCACTGCTTCCTGGAAAAAAAATCAAAACTATAAATTTAAAACACCCACTAAAATGTGGTGCTGTAAGGGGAATCAAAGAACACATGCATTTATGCATCACCTACAAATGTGTGCAGGGGGCCCATAGTTTGAAAACAGCTCAAAGGTACACTTAATCTGCTACTGACCAGATGCAATTTCTATAAATGTGGGCTGTAATGCTGTTTCAATGAATGTGAGTTTCAAGGGCAGAAACGTTTGATGTCACTTATGTTGTCTGTTTTCACTGTGAGACTATTGTTTTGTTTAACAAATGATTATCCGTGTTTGTGCAATAACATTTGAAATAAAAGATTTAAATTAAATCCAAACATCTATAATCATTGTAGAAATAAAGAAGAAAATAATATGCACACTGACAGGTTTGAACAGTGTTTATGGAAATTTTGGAGAGTTAGTAATGGAACACTAGAATGGCTGCAGTGTTGGGGAGGGCTGATCCATTACCCTGCCTAGGGTCCTATTTGAACATGATCTGGCTCTGGGAATCAGTGCTGGTTGTACCTCTGTTTTTGGCTTGCTAGTCCAAAACATACAGAACTGAAACTGAGATAAACTAAACTTGCCATATTTATATTTAGTAGTCAGTGACAAATTAATGCCCAGACACTGTAAAACCAAATTCTTAAGCAAAACCTGACGTGAAACTGATCTTGATGATTTCCTAGACAAGACCTGCACAATCACCTTATTGTCCAAATGAAAAATGTTTGACAAGAGCTCCTTTTAAACCATAGTTGCCACCCAAATTGGCATTAATTCTAAAAAGTAATAGCCTTCCTCGCATTTTTTGGCCACTTCATAGGCCAACTTGCAGTAAACCACTTCCCTTTAAGGTATGCTCCCATCAACAGTCCCCCAGCTGCATCTGTATACAGCTGCAAATAATCACATGACACCTGGTCATCTTGCCATATCATCACCCCATTGAAGTATTTCGGGAACACCTTCCAAATGCCAAGATACTCTTTGTCTACTTTACTCTCACTCTGTGATGCTTTTTCTTACTGCCACTCAGCAAGTTTGCTACTGACTTAATAAAAGCCCTGCCTGGTCCTATGGCCCAATGTGTAAAATTCAGCAAGCCCAAGAGCTCCATTTCCATGATCTTAGACACATCTTATCACTCTTATATCTTCCACTTCAACCTCTCATTCTTATCCTGTGGCAATTGAAACAAGCTCTTTTCAGCACCCACCACCAAACCAGAAAAGATAATGACCTTAGCCAGACCTTTTTGTTTATCCTTAGGCTGAGGTACATGGAGTTCCTCACATAACCACAAAAAACTGTGCAATGCAGATACACCTTTCTCCCCATTGCACAGCAAAAGAAGGAAATCTAAATAATGGACCACCTTCTGATCAGGGTTGTCCTTTTCCCAAATCCACTGCAGAATTGATCTAAACTTCTCAAAAGAAGCACAAGCTACTGCAGAACCCATAGGTATAGCTCTTTTAAAGAAACATTTTCCACACAGCTAATCCCTAACTTACACCAATCCTGTTCCCTTTTTGGCAGCAACACAAAAGTTGACCCAATGCCCAGCTTTACCAGTCAAGGGTCATCAAAGGCCTTGATGGCCAGTACTGCATCATCCAATCTTTACACTTATTGCCCTTTGTTCAATATAGTCATTAACCCAATCCCCCTTAGGAAACAAACAAAAAAAAATGGTGAATCAAGCAAAATTTACCCAGTTTCTTTTTGGATACTAGGACCAACGTTACCTGGTTTCTTCTTGGGCATCAGGCTGAAAGGAAATATCCTATATGACTGAAATAGAGTTACTGATAATGGACCCTTCACCTCTCCTGTGTGAACTTCTTTATCTAATAAGACCTGCACTATAGCTTCCTGACTTTCATCAATTGCAAGTTATTGCATGCCTTAACAAAGCCTCCCTCCAGAGACTGAATCAAAACTGCCTTAGTAAAACCCACTATAAACTCCCCAGCTATGGTCTTGACTGGATAACTCTGAAACTGGAACTGTAAATCCCTTACATTAATAGGGCGGTGAATTGGCTGGTCTTCTGGTCCCCACCCAAATGGGTAATGATCCTTTGAGAGGCCTTAAAGTCCCCATCCCCTCATAGCTAAAGCACCTGACACTGCCTTTGTAGTTCATGTGCAGCTAGTAGTTTGTGTCTCACTTGTCCACTCTCCTCATGCCACCATCTTGCTCCACTACACCCACCACCCCAATATGAGCAGTTGTGCACAAACCTGCATACTGACACTGAATATCTACCCATATTAAATGTCCAACATACTTTTAGCCCTCCCCCACCCTCTCTGGTCCAACATTTGGCTCTACGCCTACCTTATCAATCACTATCTCTAGTTATATGTCTGTGTGCTTGTTTTCCCTCTCCTCAGAAACTAATAAACAGCTTTCAGCTTCATAAATTTTTGATCATGCTGTAGCCAAAACTAGAACTCCTCAACCTCTGCACCTCTCCAGTTGTCATGAAACATGCTAACAATGGCTGAACTTCCTATGGTTCCTTTTCTACAATTACAGTCATGAAGTATAGACGTCGCTGAACCCAGTTATCCCATGTCCTGGCACAGAACCTAGTCAGACACCTCTTTCCTAAAGCTGCTAATGCCACTCTTAGGTCCTGTAAAGCTGGGAATTCTGCTTCCATTATCCTTTGGACAACATCTGAATCTAAAAGCTGAAACAAATCCATGAGGTTCCCTCACATATTTTCTTTTTCACCAATACCAGAATGTGTGGTGTAATAAGCAATTGTGCCTCCTGGTCACCCATGCCATGTCATCTTGTGGGTCTGCCTTAGATATGCCAGGCATCCAGACAACATCCATCTCACTGCCTGACTGGCCTACTAAAAGCTGCAGTAGACTATCTTCTGCAACAAAAACTGCTGCCTCACCAAGAGCAATGTGTGGATCATCTAAGTGGCCTATTAGTGCTGCTTTCTCCATTTTTGCATTGCCACATTTAACAATTCCTGCAAATACATCCTGCTCTCAACACTTAAATTCTGCATCAAGCATCTCAAATACTCATTTGCTAGCTGATCATTACCCAGTTCTCCTCCAGCATTAACAACAACAAACCCATTACCTGCAGAGGACTGAAGCGCCACTGTATCTCCCTTCCTTTGACAACACTTTTCTTCTGAAACCTCCCCCTGGGGGTCTTCTATTTCTGGGATGCTGTTTTCTGACTTTACTTTAATATCATTCCACTTCCTTTTTGAATCCACCATGCTACAAAAGAAAACATAAATTTAACAACTTGCAGCAGTACAGACTTCCCCAAAACCTAACCTAAACCTGTTACCACCCCCCTGTCCTACTCCACCCTCCACTATTTCATTTTTTTTTTTTTTTTTTTTGAATTCACCAAACAAAATGACTCCTGGCACTTATCTGTTAATTAAGCCAAGCCCAGCTATTTTGCACCTTTACTTGATGCCCTTAAACCCTCCAAGCCTCCCAATGTCTCTTTCCAGCATCCCTTCACTGCCCCCAAATACAGCCTTCTTTACAAACTTATTTGCATCTCCTGTCTGATTAAATAAACATTAAGCTCCCAACTCTCACCTATCTGGCACTAGGTATTACCTCCAGTTTGCTGACCATTGCCCACTTTATAACACTGCATATCTATCATGCCTCTCAGCTGTCCCTGTCTTTGGTCCACGCTAGTTACTGCAGAATTTACACTAACCTCCGAATTGCCTAAACTGACTGCTTAGGAAAATTGTGGAGTCCCTTTAACCATTATTTGCAAATTCAGTAGGCAAAACCTGGAATTCACTCCCATCTGACCTTACTCTGAACCCCTCCCTTAATCAGTTCAAAAAAATCTAACCGAGTATTTTAAAACTCATTGGTTATGTCCTTACTCTAACCATGACTAAAGCCTCATCTACTTCCATATCCCTGCAATTTTTTATTCACAGCGACTAACCTCTTTCACTAAAAGGTTTGAAAAGAGAAACTGTAACATCTTTGCAGATACTCTGTATTTAGCTGCACCTGATAGGTTTGATAAGAGAAACTGTAACATATTTGTTTATATTTCTAAATATAAACTGTATTCTTCATAGGTTTGAAATGTGAGACTGCAACTTGTATGTTAATACAATATGTTTGTGCATATACTGTAACTTCCTTGTCTTTATCTGTTTGCAAGTTTGGAGTTTTTCTCCCCAGGCCTCCGCTGAAAATGAGCATGTATCCAGTCGGACTACCCCGGTCAACAAATGTAAACTAACTAAATAAATAAATAAATAACTAATAAAATTAAAGACAGTACTGAGCTTTGGACTTCCTTTGCCTCAAATTGCAGGTAAATTCCCATTCTCATATTTCAGCAACCACTCCAATTAATAGTATCAGCCCAACACAGGCCTGGTAAATTCTTGTCTTGCATGGAAACTCTCTTGCGAACAGAACTGTATTTTACTGATCTGAACCCTTACAACTTGCCCCAAACTCGTCCCACAAACACTCCATGCTTTTTTGTGCTATTATAGTACAACCACAATAATAAATACCCTGCAGCATACCCAGTAAACTCTCCTGCGTTGGCAATATTTCCAGTATCCCCTTTTTCTCTTTCTACTTCTTTATTTTTACATAAACAATAATTAACCACTAATTGTCCCCACTGTAGTGTCTAACCTGCCCACTTTCCTTGTAATCCTGGCAATTTCATGGCAGCACAGTGCTTGTATAGCCACATTATGCCTGGAAGCCCTTCTGACTTCTCAACTATCTGCTCAAGCTCATAACAAATTTGCGGCCAGCCCAGCTAACCTCTGATCACCTCCCTGCCTACAAGGAGCTACAGCCCAAGGAGGCCTGAAAACCAAAAGCTCAAGCCAAAGCAACTCTTGAACCCTATCAACAGCCCTCGACTGACTCACAGTAGAACTAATTGCTTCTCTGGAATCAACAGGATGTGTCTCCTGGCTGAAATCTGCAATTCAGTCACTACTTTGTTGTGCCAGCAGGGCACACTCAAGCCTGCCAACATGTTTATGGTATGTTATTATGCCTGCAATATGAATTTATTAAGTATTTTATGTTTATTATATAAATACATCTACATTTCAAAATACTACTAATGGACTCCAGTGCAATTTGTCTAACACACACACACAGACGCGCGCGTGCGTGTGTGTGTGTGTGTGTGTGTGTGTGTGTGTGTGTGTGTGTGTGTGTGTGTGTGTGTGTGTGTGTGTGTGTGTGCATGTGTGTGTATAATAACATTAATCTGCTTGTCAGTATATTGAAGTTAGACAAAAAAAAGATTGATCTCCAAACCCACAAAGCTAATAACTCTTCTGGTGAATCCCTGTATGCCAACTTTATTGGAAAAGCCTGGAATTCATTGCTAAAGTATATAACCCTACAATCCTCTAAACGTCTCTTAAAAAAAACTCAAACAGTATCTCAAAGTGAATTGGCTATGCCCATGTGCCAACCCTGATTAAGTTATAAACTAAAAGCATATTCTGCAGTTATCATAACTTTTAACTACATCACCAAGCTCTGCTTCCAATCTGATGTCTCTTACTTTTAATTTTCTGTCCATGAGAATTGTGAGTCCCTACTAGGGAACACTACTAACCCATTGTATATAATCACTTTGTTTTTATAATTGTTTGCTAACTTCTGTGTAATCTATGTAAGTTTGTCTATGTGGAGCTTTTCTACCCGGGCCTCCGCTGAAAATGGACATGTATCCAGTCGGACTATCCCGGTAAACAAACGTAAAATAAATAAATAATTAAATAAATAAAATAAATCTCACAGGACTGATAGTGCAATGCGCATGCAAGACCACCAGAAACTCTCCACAGCCTTCTGCACCTCCTACCACTTACAAATACCAACTCGTAGATAGCACAATACTGGGAAAGAGCACATTCCTCAACGCCAGTATTATAATGATCTCGTGCCAATGTCAGTCATTTTTTTTTCTACTGAGTAAAGATAATCAGCATCGGCAAGAAAGATACTGACTACATCACAGTTTGATCAAAATCACTGGACCCATAAATCTACCCATATATATGGTAATCCACACATAAATCAAAATTATAGATAGTTGACCTGTGTATTGTCGACCTAAGCTGGTCAGCATATGCAAATAGCTGACAGATGTGCAACACTAACAGTCTTCAAGGTAGGGGAATATGCCCTTTCCCCATGGATTGTGCAATCTCGGAGTTAGTATATATAATTAGCAAGGGGTGCAAAGGAGCTTGGTTCCCTGTAAAGAAACACTTTTATTTGTTTGCATGCTCCTAGGATTAGCTGTAGCTTGTTGATGTGTTTTTGTCAACATAAGTATATTGGCATAAAACCATCAACGTTTCTATGGATCGGCTATTAGTAGTAGATCCATAGATCTCTTTCTCTATAGCCCAGAAAAAGTGGATCAACTGAGAAATGTTGTTAAAAGAAGGGCTCGATGCCTACAATGACAAGAAAGTGTACTTCTTATAGAAAATGCACTGAATTACTGAAATGATTCTGCACTCATTTTTGGCATTTATTGTGATCTGAGACAGAACTGATTTGTTTAAATCTGATCAGAATAAATGAGGAGAAATGAATCCATTTCTACATCCCTGATCGGTAGTGGAAACTTGAATTGTGCTGTTTTTGTGCTATTAGCCATTAGGCTTGTTTGAATTCCTTTTGTATTTCTGTGCCATTAAAAGTTGCTTGGATTTGCACACCATTGCTCATTGCGCAGTGCATTAAATCATGCACTGTGTAGATGCAGGCACATAGAACCAAAGTTTACTCTAAATAACCTTCTCCATAAATTTCTAGTGTTCAAAGTAGTGATTAGTTGCACAAAAACAGTGGTTTGGGCTAAGAGATGTGTTGCTCTTTGTGTGTCAACTTATATTGCTTGTTTTAGATAAATATCAATCCAGTAAATCAGCTCAAACACCACTGCCCCCTACGTCTCATATTAGTAAACTTCTAGAACTACAGATTTTACATTCCAACTGTCTCTGCAGATAGCCTGGTTGAATGGGCATCCTGAGACAATGTAGCAAATGTCTCATATTTGTTGACAACCATTTAATACATAAACTGACAACAGCTATGAAAGATGTAGTTATAGTTATTGGAGGCAAAGCTCACATGTATAGCCACTAAAAATAGCAATCATTGTCAGAAACATATAACACCACATTATACCTATCAAACACACATACCAAACAAAGACCTACATATGCTGAGGTTCTTAAAAGTAGCCTATGTAAACCACAAAGGCCCCCTAAATGTACCCTGAAAATAAGTACCCTCAATAACCTAACAAACACACAGCTCAGGCAGCACCCATCATAAAACATACATGTATAACTTACAGTGCCTCAGCTCATAAGGCAAATCCCCACAAATTCCAACATCTTAGTCATAGGTGATTCCATAGTGAGACACACGCATGCACCACTAAACACACTCATGCACCACTCACCAAGCTGAGCAGGGAGAAAGTCACTGTCAGTTGCCTATCAGGGGCCAGGATTCACTACATCAGTCGTGCACCGAAGTCCTTGCACCACAAATATGTATATGACACAATCACAGTGCACTCAGGAGTAAATGACCAGAGATATACCTCCCTGGAACATATGAAGAGAGGCACGATTGAGATCTCAGGATAAGTGACCAAGGCAGGTATGAACCAATCTTTGGGCAGCATTTTACCATCACCAAGAATGATGCTGCAATACAAACAAACGTTTGCTGGCTTCAACAGTTAGCTTAGGTTTTTCATGTTATTCAAAGGAGGATCCGATAAACATCATACTGGGAGGAAATGATAGACGCTCCTAACTGCTTTGCCAGGATGGCCTGCACCTATCCCCCCAAACTTTTGTATATTGGCAGAATCCTTGTCCAGCCCATAGTGGCTTTATTAGGCAAAGTCAGTCTTCAAAAGCTCCCAGCATAACTAAACAGTATTTGGATAACATAAAGGTGTTGCTAGTCAATGCTAGGCGTCTTTAGAAAAATAAAATCCAGTTCCTACAGACACTCCTTACCCTGGAATGCATCAATATATGCATTGTCATGGAGACTTTGTTCAAGACCATTGCCAGACCCCATTTATGCAATGTTTCAACACCTACTATGCTTTCAGGCTCATTGCATTAGATGAAGAAAATAAAGGTGGCTGTGTCTCTATACTTGTAAAACAAAATTTCACCTCAACAATCATTAGGCAGGATAGTGACCTCTATGTCCAGCTTACCATTAACAACCCATCTTGTCACATCATAGCTAGATATATGGCCCCCCACACATTCCCCTTTGTCTATATTTTCTACCTCTTTAGTATGATGACCCTATGCATTTAGACAAGCACCATTCTTTTAGAGGACTTCAACTACTTCTCCATCAACTAGAAGACTTATGCATCCCCTAACATGCTAACATGTTAACATGTATGTTCAGAGATTTCTGCACTTTATAAATACAAACTTGCTGGACATCTTAGTCTACACCACAGTAGGGGCAACAAAATACTGAACTTGATTCTCACCAATATAGGACAACTGCGGAAGTGTTCTTTTCTGTTGTCTTTTGCTAAGGCTATGGCAGAAATTTGATGGCCGGTTAAAGCGGAGTCCGGTTCAAGCGAGACTGAATAAGAGGGAGCCTACTAGTATATGTGTGTGTGTGTGTGTGTGTGTGTGTGTGTGTGTGTGTGTGTGTGTGTGTGTGTGTGTGTGTGTGTGTGTGTGTGTGTGTGTGTGTGTGTGTGTGTGTGTGTGTGTGTGTGTGTGTGTGTGTATCCGTATATATTTGTGTGTGTGTGTATATCCATATTTATTTGTGTTTGCGTGTGTGTGTGTGTGTGTGTGTGTGTGTGTGTGTGTGTGTGTGTGTGTGTGTGTGTGTGTGTATATGTATCTACATATATAGGATCATAGGAGGTTACTAGGCTAATGGTCCCTTACAAGCCTAGCCAAGAGTTCATCCCAAAAAAAGAAACCTCAGTCAGCCCCTGTTGCTTTGTCAATTAGGGACACAGGTAGAACCCCTGAACAAATTTTTGGTTTCCCATCCACTCATCAAGGTTGTGCTTGAAGAGTGTCAGTGACATACTCTGTTTAATGTGTATGGGGAGTCTATTCCAGAGTTGGAGCAGCCTCTGGGAGACAAACCTGTCTCTCTCCAGCAGGTTTTGTTAATGTCGCATATTAGATTTAAGTCTTTCGATCAGGTAATGCTCGAGGAGTTAAACTTACGGATATGGAGCATATCTAGTAGGGCAGGGTCTGAGATTGCTTTGTAGGTGAGACACAGATCACCTCTGAGCAATCTGTATGATACCAAGTAGAGTGATAGTGATTTGAACCTTTGCACGTAGGACAGGTGTTGAAGGCCATGGATTCTCTTTGTGAGGTATTTCTGTGGCCTTTTCAGCTGGTGCAGGTGTTTGGAGAGGTACATACCAAATGGGGCATTGTACTGAATTATTGGCCTAATGAGGGAGGAGTACAGAGAGGTAACAACCTCCTTTTTTCTGGACGCAATCCCTTTACTTATGAGATGAACCAAGTAAAAGGCTTTTCTGACCACTGACGCTACATGATGGTTGAATGTGAGATTGTTGTCAACCTGAGTATCCAAGTCTGTCACCACAGATTGTGTGTTTAGGGGGTTGCCGTTGATGTGTTAATCAGTAGGGGCCATGTTTTTGCTGAATGGTATAATAATACATTTTTTTTTGTGTTTAACTTAAGGCCATGACTTTGGAACCAGTTATTTGTTGTTGTGAGACCATCTTGTAGTATGTTAACATCATTTGAGGAGTCAGTGACAGCACCCAACTTACAGTTGCCCACAAATCTGGTCAGCCTCAGACCTTGTTTTTGCCTGGACCTCTGAGAAGTAGATGTCAAACAGTAGGAGTCCCAGGACAGATCTTTGGGGAACACCACTAGTGACAGGTCTTCTGTCAGAGGTGGAGGCACCTATTTTGACCTTGTGGGTCCTACTGGAGAGGCATTTGGCCACCCACCTGATGAGATAGGGATTTACACTAAGTTGTGTTAGCTTTTCAATGATGCCAAAGTGGGGGATTGTGTCAAACACTTTGGCCAAGTCAAAGTAAGCTGCATGTACTCACTTTCCTTCATCCAGGGCCTTGGTGACAGTCTCAAAAAAGTCAACCAGGTTCAACAGGGAAGATCTAACCTTGATGAATCTGAACTGGGTGGGGTCAAGTGCTTGGAGATTTCCTATGTCCTTGTTTATGAGGTCCATAATAATATGGTCCATGGCTTTACAGATCAGACTTGTCAAGCTGATGGGGTGAGAGTTTCCAAAGTCAGTAGTGGCACCACATTTGTGCAAGAGGATGACAATAGCAGTTCTCCACTCTGCTGAAATGAAGCCTGTACTTAGGCTGTGGTTGAATAGGGTGCTCAATGGTGAGGCTTGTTCTTGCTGGAGATGGTGCAGAATACAGCCTGGGATACTATCAGGTCCCATGGAAGCTGTATTGTTTGCCTTGGATAGGGTCTTTAACACTTGATATATGGAGATGTGAGGTGTGGGACAAGTATCTGGGATGTTGAATGGGCCTTTGGGGGGACGGGGGGGGGTGAAGTTTGCACTGAACCTATCTACTAGCAGGTTGGCTAAGTGAACAAGATCATTGTAAGTGGTACCGTTATGAACTACCTTGGAACAAACCTGGGCTTTGCCATCAAGATTCCTGACATAACTGAAGAAGGCTTTGTGGTTACCACTTGTTTCAGAGGCTAGTTTTGATACATAGTTGGCTTTGGAGGTTTTCACTAGTGATCTAATGTGCTTGTTGAGGATAAGGAGGAAGTTTTTCCAGTTGGGAATTTGTGCCTTTTTACCCTTGGACAACAGTTTTTTTTTCCTTTTGTTGTAAAGCCTGTTGATAGAGGATGTCCACCAGATAGGTTTGTGTTTCCTTGAGGAGCAGGTTTTAGTTCTGTTGGGTATGGCTGAGTCCATGCAGTTGTACAGATGCTTGAATCCTGCATTGGCATACTGTTCAGCATAGCTGTCTGCATTCTCTGAGGGGAGCGGTGGTGTGAAGCTACTGATACCCTCCCTTAGAAGGTTGT
The DNA here is from genome assembly GCF_019279795.1 of Protopterus annectens. Classification (NCBI taxonomy): domain Eukaryota; kingdom Metazoa; phylum Chordata; order Ceratodontiformes; family Protopteridae; genus Protopterus; species Protopterus annectens. The sequence goes on along the minus strand of NC_056727.1, from coordinate 1,093,728,396 downwards.
AGTCAGCTTTTGAGAAGTTTTCTAGCCTGGTTATGGTGGGGGAGGAGGGTTGGGCAGAATAGAAACTTCAAATGAAACAGACCAATGGTCTGATCTCACCAGGGAAGAACTTACTATGGGGTGGTACAGCGGTCGCCAGTGTTGGTGAGAACCAAATCCAGAATGCTATCTACCCTTGTGGGGGATGAGGCAAGTTGATCTAGTGCAATAGAACTGATAAAATCAAGAAATCATTGAGTGAGTGCATTAGTGCAGGAATAGTTCACCCACTCTATGGTGGAGTAGTTGAAGTCATCAAGGATCAGCATGTTAGGGGGTGCCTTGATGGAGACAAGTAGGTCCAGGTAGGAGGCATGGGTGTCCTGAGTCATGGGGGGGGGGGTCTATAGCTGGCTATAACTTGGATGGGTGCCTTGTCATTGTCAGTTCCATCTGGAGTAGTGCTAGTGTGTCATGCTGGCAAACCAGTCCAGAAGTGCGCTTGTCTTTAATAAAGATAGAGACTCCACCACCCTTACTCTTCCCGACCTCATTTTGGGGTCAGAATGCACAGATTGAGGTATAGCCTGGTAAGGCAGGGGTGCTCTCTGTAGCCTTGAACCAAGTTTCTGTGACTGCACAGATGTCGGCATCTTCCAGTGTGAGGAGAGCCTCCAATGAGTGTGTCAAAGGAAAATATACTTTAAAAATGATCAAAACACGGCAGATTCAGGTTAAGGCACTTTAATCTTGCAGCAAGATTGCAGAGTTTGTCGAACTAGAAACAGGAAATACTTTCATTTTTATACCCTTTCTAATAAGACATTGCCTACCAAGCTGACGTTACAAATCACAAGTCTTTTCGTCATTATTTACTAATAATTGTTCTCATGCAATTCTGCTGATTTATCAATTTTTGTGAGAAACTTCTTAAGGAAAACAACGTGGCCTTGGTTACCACCGGTTAGATACATGCAATGTTACCATTCAAGGTACTATGGTTAATTCAAGCACAAAGCTAGAAGTTCATTTCTCTAACAATCCTTTGTCTACATTATCTCTAAGCTTCTGCAGCTGCTCATGTTCTCATACTTCAAACAGAGTTGATTGTTTAGAATCATTACATTTACAGGATATAGCATTGTTCATTCATTATCTCCTGACCTAGCAGATAAGCACCTGCTTCTCAAGTACATTTCCAAAAGGCATAAACATGAATATTGCTGTTCTAGCAATTACTAGGTCAGAGGGCATCTTGCAAGTTTCAGAAAGCACACTGCAGTTTCAAAAAGCATCTTTTCAGTCTCATATGAAACTCAATTTATATATATAAAACAGTGTATATAAAATAGAATGAAAAACGTGTTAACTTATTTAGCTTCTAATTAGCACTAAGCATACACACATTAATACATATTTTTCTGACAGAGTGCATTTCAGGTTAAGGCTCCTAGCGTTAAACAGCATGACCTCCAATTTGCTTTTTGACAGATCTTTTATGTTGGAAGATTTGTCTTTGGGACATTGCCTAAAAAAAGGCACAATGGGGGAAACAAGAGTCTTGGCCAAAATCTGGAATCTGAGGGGTGACAAGTGGAGGCCATCTCTGTCAAAGCATTGAGGCCTGTCAACCATGTCATCCCAGGCAGACAGATACTGGATCCCCTTGGAATGACACCAGAAACTAAGCCAATTGTTGAAGCCAATTATTTTTTGTTGGTATTGTGGCATCATTCTTGGTGATGGTAGGATGCTGCTTAGGGCTAGGGTCATACCTCCCTAAGACATATACTCTGAGAGCTCTATCATGTTTCTCTTCATATAGTCCTGGGAGGTACGTCTCAAGTCATTCACACCAACATGGATAATGACAGTCATTCTTGCACCTGTTGTGAAGAGATTTAAATGCATGGGTAATGTGGTGGATTCTGGCACTTGACAGACAACTGACTGTGATCTTCTCCTTGTTGAGCCTGGTGAGGGGGACATCTATGTGTCTCACAATAGAGTCACTAATGGCTAGTATGTTTGGTTTATTGTTATGCTTTATGGGCTGTGTTGGTTTATTATTATGCCTTATGGGCTGTGTTTGTGAGACACTGGTGTGTTGTCTCCTGTCTGTGATGTCTTTGGTGTTGTGTGTGGAATGTTTGTGAGTGTGTTTTGAAGGTTTCTGCTGTTTAGGTAAGTTTTTATTGAGGATCTCTGGATAGCTGGGTATGTGTTGCACTTGGCTATGTGATGTGGATGGTGTGGTGTTTGTGCTGGCAATCTCCTCTTTGTTAGGAGTACTGACTTTGGCACTAGAGCGCATGGATTTCAGGTTACTGATATAGATGCCTTTCTCACAAGTAGAAGAAATATGTGCTAGGAGAAGAGGGTTGTCAGTGAATATGAGGCAGCTGCTACACTGTCTCAGTATGCCCGTGTCAACCAGGCTGGCAGGAGAAACAGATGAAAATTGTCCAGATGTAGTATTCTGAAACTTGGATGTTTTTATGGAGAGGCTTTTGATAAGGGTTTGTCCACAAGAGTGTAGACCACAAAAACACATCTTAAATGTAAAATAACTGGCCTGAAGCCCAAGTGGTAAAGCCAAAGCAAGGAGGCTTAGAATAACAGACAAATTTAATCAAGCTACTAACAAGCAGTAATAAATGCAGCAGAGTAAAAGCACTTGAACACCTAGAGCAAGCAGCAAAGCAAAATAAGGTAATACAGTAGGAATATCACAATTACAGTAAAAGCAGACAAATAAAGTGTATTTTTTAAGTGAAGAGGGAGGAAACAGATGATAATTCAAGATTAAACTAAGGGGGTTGGCCTTCCCAAATGTTCTTTCTGTGCACAGTAGAATAAGCTGATGAGATGGGGCTATGTGGAGTGTCCAAAATCAAATAAACAAGGGGTTAGTCCTTCCCAAATGATCACACTGTACTCAGTAGAGTGATCAAATGAGATGGGACTAGAAAGAGTGTTCAAAATAAAAATTACAGCAGGGGTGGGCAGTTTCAAGCCACCAAGTTTAAGAATATGATAATCCTTGGACTGAAGGGTGGAGGAAAAATAAAATTCAGAGACCTGCAATATCAAGCCAATAAATAAATGCAGCACAGTTTTGTTAACTATCACTGAAACAGATCAAGTGGAAAAAATATACTTGTATAAGCTTTGTGTATCCAGTTGGCTATACAATCAGTCACAGCCAGGCTACAAGGAGCAGCTCTGATACTGACATAGCCTCACAGAAATGTAACTCCTTATACCAGTAGTATAAAAGAAAACTTAGACCCTCAGACAATCAGATAAACACAAAAAGCTGTGCTTACACCTTGGATATGCTGTCTTCACAGAATGCAAAGCAACCCCTACTGTGAAACCAGCTGAACAAAATGCAGATAGAGACCATCAATACCAAGCAAATAAATACATGCAGTACAGTTTTAACTATAACTGAAACAGAAAAACAAAATGCAGACAGAGACCAGCAATATCAAGCAAATAAATAAATGCAGTACAGTTTTGTTAACTATCACTGAAACAGAAAAACGAAATGCAGAGACCAGCAATATCAAGCAAATAAATAAATGCAGTACAGTTTTGTTAACTATCACTAAAACAGAAAAACAAAATGTAGACAGAGACCAGCAATATCAAGCAAATAAATAAATGCAGTACAGTTTTGTTAACTATCACTAAAACAGAAAAATGAAATGCAGACAGAGGCCAGCAATATCAAGCAAATAAACAAATCCAGTACAGTTTTGTTAACTATCACTGAAACAGAAAAAAATATTTATCTATCTATCATCTATCTATCTATCTATCTATCTATCTATCTATCTATCTATCTATCTATCTATCTATCTATCTATCTATCTGTCTGTCTGTCTATCTATCTATCTATCTATCTCTCTATCTATCTATCTATCTATCTATCTATCTATCTATCTATCTATCTATCAAATACCAAATTTCAAATTCCACTATTTTTCAATTCCTGGGTCTTAGCCTGCAAGTGCATGAAAATTTGAGTTAAGAGAATTGGTATTGTCTGTGTTCTTATCCCAGCCATAAGGAGAGTGAATTGCTTATTTGTGAGTGATATTTTGCCAAAAATAAGTAACTCATAGACTGTTATACAGACCACCACAAATTTGGGCAACATTTACTGGCTGATCTGGACAGATGTGTGGTTACTGACAAACAGTTAACCAGGAACACTTCACTATTATAGTCACTGTACTGACTACCCCTCAACTAAAGAAACTAATTAAGGCTGATAACATTGAAGCCTACCTTGTTGTCTCTGAAATATATGCCACATAGTTGAATTGGTCAGACTGGAGTAGGAATTTGTCTTCACAAAGTATACTGGAAGCATTCGATGCATACATGGACATTGAAGGTACTGATTATATGGACTGCTAAATAAAGGATGTTATGGCTTGTGAGACACAAGCAATTCATAACTGGACACAATTCAGGTAAAACAACAAGACTACAAATGTTTAATCTGAAACCTGTTTTAAAATAATGGTTAGAACTAGAAAATAATAAAAATAAAATGATAGACATTTTATCAGTTAATACATTTGAAAATGCACTTCCAAACCATTCAGACTGACCACAAGAGTACTGATAAATTGTACAAACTTGAAGTGTTACTTGTTAATGAAACACCGTTTTTAACTGAGAAACCAGATATCTGTAAACAAATAAAAACTTTCAGCAAATGATATAGCCTGCTTTAGATGTGGGAAAAGGGGGCACATTGCTAAATACTGTTTCACTAGTAAAGAGAATACCAACATGATGGGGGGTAGATAACATTACAGCTTGACTATAGATGTGATTTGCAGTATAGATGTCAGTGGCATAAACAGGTCTATTAATCAAAAGTGGAAACAATTTGGATAATCACAATTTAGCCAAATCAGTAGGAGAGAAGTCCAAATTTACAAATGGGAAGGTGCACAGTATAAAAAACTACAAAATATTTACTAGAAAGTCCACTGAAAGCAATTACTTCTATCAAGAGGAGGGGGGAGGTTTAGACATAAATAATACAGTTGTTGTAGATTTATTTATGGGGGTCCAAACACTGATTTTCCTCATTTGAATAAAAATGTATTCCAGTAAGTGATTATTTTGCATGTAGAAGCACATATGTGGCTTGCGTTATGGCATGTTCAACATGTGTCTTTCTTTTAAGTTAGTAGGATTATTTGCAGCATTGGAGCCATGTTACTCCACTACACACAGGCCAGGCAGGTAATGTAACAGGCCTTGTGTCATGGCCGCTTGTGTGGGCACACACAAGAAGTTAGTAGGATTATTTGCAGACAATAAAATAATCCCCCAGATTTACTAAACTTCCATGCAGGACTAGTTTAGTCCTGCACAGAAGCGCCCGTTTAGGAGCAGGACGGAGGTGCGCCTTGCATAGTAATGAAGGCGCACTGGCAGAGCTCCTAGGTTTACATGGAGTGTGTAAGAGTGCAGGGGGTATATCTGAGAGCAGAGCCCTCAGAATAAACACGCCCCTGCAATGTCGAACAGTAGAAGCTGTTAAGAAATGAGCGAGATCGCTCACAGGTGTCCCCATATCCCCACCAACAGACCCCCCCCCATGCGTACAACAGCAACAGGACATATAAAATAAAAGATGAAACCCATCCATTGTGTTTAAAACATCAATCAAAACTAACCGTAGGTGCGCAGGTGTGCCCATCGCTTAGCTATGGTTAATGTAGCTGAAATAGCAAAAGGAGGATACAAAGCAGGATATGTGCAAATGAAGCAGTGCAGCAATATTGTAGTGGGCAGAGCATTTGCCTCGCGGGCAGTTAATCCCGGTTCGAGTCCCACTGCAGTACATTCCATTTCCATGTCAAATACTGTTATGATCAATATATTTAGTTGTATAACCTAATAAATAACATATATGTGTGAACTGGAGTAGGAAGCAGTGTAATGAATGATAACCCCATACACATGCCAAATCCACCACCTCCCCAAGAACCAGTAGACTATTACTGTCGAAGTAGTAAGGATAAATAAGCACAACTAAGCAGGTGGAAGTCTGTTTGCATGACGGGAAGCAGTGCTTACACAGAGTAAGGAATAGAGAGGCTAACCATGTGTAAGTGGATGTCACTAGAAGTTAGCAGTGCTTACTGTCTCCCAAACCCACTGACAACAGCGTAAAAGTGCTTTAACCACTCCGTATCCAATGGGCCTTGCTCTGGCCAGCAACAAATTAAACAGTTCCTGTAAGGTCCGAACCAAGGAGCCTCCACACCATAGACAATGTGATTTACCACTCAGCCACCGCAGATATACATAACCCTTATGTTTCCACAAACATGGCATCCAGCAATACCATTCAACATTACAGGACATGTAGCATGTGTGTGTGTGTGTGTGTGTGTGTGTGTGTGTGTGTGTGTGGGTGTGTGTGTGTGTGTGTGTGTGTGTGTGTGTGTGTGTGTGTGGGTGTATCTATAACTAAATAGATATATACCTCACCCTCCCTGTATTACATCTGTATACATATATATAAATATCCACATATAGATATATACATATGCAGACATCCATACACATATATGTCATTAGATATAAATACAGCAATATATATATATATATATATATATATATATATATATATATATATATATATATATATATATATATATATATATATATATATATATATGTATATATATATATATATATATATATATATATATATATATATATATATATATATATATATCTTCTTCTTCTTCTGGCTTTTCCCAGTTAGGGGTCACCACAGCAGATCACATGTCCACTCATGATTGGCAGTGGAGTTTTACATTGTCGAGTTGCCAGCCCAGCACCCAACCTTCCACAGAAGGCACACACGCACTCACACCTAGGGCCAGTTTAGAGTGTCCAATCCACCTACAGCATGTCTTTGGGATGTGGGAGGAAACCGGAGCACCTAGAGGAAACCCACGGAGGACATGCAGACTCCGCACAGAACGCACCCCAGCTGAGGATCGAACCAGGGAACCTGTTGCTGTGAGGCGACAACGCTAACCGCTGCACCACCGTGACATACATGACCGCAGGCACCACCAATGGAGGTGAGGGGCCCAATCAACATACATGTAACATGTACCGTCCCCCCCGCCAAACAGGTGAAACATACAAAAAAACACACAACCAAAGTAAATAAACTGCTGCTTCCCAAACCACAGGCAGGATACTACCAGTGGGAGAAACATTGTGGACCAGCTAAGTCTAATCTACAAACAAAGGCAGGAACGTCCCTTGTGGGAAAACCCAAAAATTCTAGGATATTCGGGTTTCCCCCATTACACAGATGCCTGAAGGCAGGGCCCATATGTACCCAGACTACAAGGTTGGGAAGGCCTGATGATCCATGGGTTGAGACAAAGTGAGTGATGGGTCCCAAGAAGTGGAGAGTGGGCAGTGTGTAGTGGTGTGGTTAGACCCGACCTGCACCCAGAGAAAGGATGAGTGCTGCAGAGGAGGTGTGGGGGGGAACTATGGGCATGTAATTATGGGTCGATGCGTGCAGGTGTTGGCTGGAGCAGTTCTAATTAGACTGCCTCGTGGATGTAAGCAATAGTGTAAATTGGGCAGAGCTGTCACCTAATGAGCAGCCATTGCTGGTATGAGTACCACTGCAGCACAGTCTATTGTAGATGGCAAGGCACATCATAACCAATTTTGCTGGTGCAAAACCCACTAAATAACACCAAATAACACATGGTTGTAGCTCCCTACTGTAGGCATGTAATCCATTCTACTTGGCATCACAACTTATTATTATTGTCCGCACCCCCACCCAGGGGTGTCCAAATCTACCTCCAAATTCAGTGTATATGCACAGCTGTTGCTGTAGAAGAAATGGGCAGCTGTAGACCTTCCCTTCAGCCATCCTGCACATCCCTGGTTATTTTCCCTACTGTCTTTCCCTCATTGTGCCCCTTTAACACCACTTACTTATCAACCCCTTTTTCTTTTCTTTTGAAAGGTTAAAGTTACAATTAGGTGACACCCTCTTCCCCAACTATATTGGCAGAAGCTGGAACCCACTACTCACATCTATTATCTCAGCTGTCTCAAAGGACACACATTGAAAAAACACTTGTAGGAACACCTCAAGCACACTTGGTTCTGCACATGCTCACCACCTGGCTAGACCCCCCCCCCTTACACTCTATACCCCTACATCAAGTACTGAAGGTAACACCTCTTTGTCCTGCCTCACATACATATCCCAACAACCTTTAAACCTCCCCTATTGCACCCCTACAAATCATTCCCACAACCTCATATACAGTTACAGTGTTTCCCCCTCTACCTAACTACCTACCTACTCCTTCACCTATCACTTCTACTCTACCACACAAGTATGGAATAACTAAATCTAACCTGAATACATGAGTGTATCCTATCCACAACTGTTAAAATGGAATCTAACATCACCTTAAACCGACCTTTGTCAGCCGTCATACCTGACATGTAAACTTTAACTAAGCATGAATAATACCTACATGTTAATTTAAACTAAGCATGAATAATATGTTACTTTGCTATGTTAAGTCTGTCACTCTCTATGAATGTGAACACCTCTGTATTACTTGTAATGATTAGCTGAGTCTTACTGTAGAGCCTGTCTCCCTGGGCCTCCGCTGGAAATGGACAAGCATCCAGTCGGAGTTTTCCGGTCAACAAATGTACATTACATAAATAAAGTAGCAGGGGGGTAAGCGGGAGTAAACATTTTTAAGCAGCAATAAGCAGGTTTAAGCCAGTTTGCATGGTGGTAGTGGTTAAGCAATGTAGAAGCTAACTCAGTATAAGAAGTCGTAACCAGAGGTTAGCATTGCTTACCCTCGTACAAACCCGCTTACTATTTCTCAAAAGTGCCTTAGTCGCTCGGTAGCCAACAGTTGTCATTGTGCCCAGCAACAAAATCATCTGCACTCCTAAGATGTAACCCCCGGACCCTGCACACTATAGTCAAAGTGAGTTACCACTAAGCCATAGCAGATACACATACAGTTGCTGTTATCACAAACATATCATCCAGCACAGTCATTCAACAGTATAGGAAATGTATGTAATTATGTAGATTGCTACGAGCAACCATATGTACATTGCTCAAATACAGTATTTTGAGCAGTCTATGTGTATCATAAAAACAGTGCCTATCCAATCATACTGGAAAAACAGTAGTTGTGCATAATACTTAAGAGAATAATACAAAACGGTGCACGTCGAGGGGGCATGTGGACGTGCTTCATGCACAGAATGTCAGACCTGGGATGTTGGTTCCACGGAACCGGGAGATGAGGCTGGCCAGGTGTGTGAGCAACCCACTGTTTCTCAAACTCCTGGCAGGATCTACCAGTGGGAGAAACAATGTAGACCAGCTAAGTCTAATCTTGACACAACAACAGGTCCGTCCCTAGTGGGACAAATCAAAGATTGTGAGTCACATCGATGTTTGCACCAGTATTGGAGGATGATCAAGGCAAGGCTCATATGTACATGGACTTGGACTAAATGGATGAAGAGCCTGCAGATGCTTGGGTCGAGACAGTATACTGAGTACCAAGACATGCAGAGAGGGCAATGTGTGGAGGTGTGGTATGGCTGGGCTAGCAACTGGAGAATGGATGGTTGCTGTGTACGTGGAGCTCGGGGGATGGGGGAAGAAACCATGGGTATGACATTATGGTAGAAATATGCAAATGAAGCAGAACAGCAATACTGTAGATGGCAGAGCATCCACCCAATGAGCAGGCATTCCCGGTTTGAGTCCCACTGTAGCACAGACTATTTTACATGGCAAAGCATGTTATAACCAATATTTTTGTTGCAAAACCCACTAAATAGCATATATATATGTACTGGAGTATCACAAGAAATGCACATGTGAAGTATCAGTGTCAGACTGAATAAAGCACTAGTAAGCAGATTTAAGCACAAATAAGCAATAGTAAGCATATGTAAGCACTAGTAAGTGGGCCTGAGGCTGTTTGTGCACTGGTTAAGTAACTCTGAAGCTAACACCCTGTAAGCAGATGTAATGGCAGGTTAGCAGTGCTGACCTCTGCGCAAATGTGCTAACAACTGACTAAACATGCCTTAACCAGTCTGTATCCAATAGCCCATGTTCTGCCCAGCAACAAAATAAACGGCCTCTGCTAGGCTCGAACACAGAACCCCACATACCATAGGCAAAGTGATGTACCACTAAGCCATGTCATATATACATAACCTTGATGTATTCAAAACATATCAACCAGCCCAGTCATTCAACAGTACAGAGAATGTATTCCGACATGTAAATGTATTTCTATGAGTAAATATAGTAATATCTAAACAGATACAACATATCAATAGATGTAGGTGAGTGATGGGTCCCAAGAAGTGGAGAGTGGGCAGTGTGTAGTGGTGTGGTTAGACCCGACCTGCACCCAGAGAAAGGATGAGTGCTGCAGAGGAGGTGTGGGGGGAACTATGGGCATGTAATTATGGGTCGATGCGTGCAGGTGTTGGCTGGAGCAGTTCTAATTAGACTGCCTCGTGGATGTAAGCAATAGTGTAAATTGGGCAGAGCTGTCACCTAATGAGCAGCCATTGCTGGTATGAGTACCACTGCAGCACAGTCTATTGTAGATGGCAAGGCACATCATAACCAATTTTGCTGGTGCAAAACCCACTAAATAACACCAAATAACACATGGTTGTAGCTCCCTACTGTAGGCATGTAATCCATTCTACTTGGCATCACAACTTATTATTATTGTCCGCACCCCACCCAGGAGTGTCCAAATCTACCTCCAAATTCAGTGTATATGCACAGCTGTTGCTGTAGAAGAAATGGGCAGCTGTAGACCTTCCCTTCAGCCATCCTGCACATCCCTGGTTATTTTCCCTACTGTCTTTCCCTCATTGTACTTGCCCCTTTAACACCACTTACTTATCAACCCCTTTTCTTTTCTTTTGAAAGGTTAAAGTTACAATTAGGTGACACCCTCTTCCCCAACTATATTGGCAGAAGCTGGAACCCACTACTCACATCTATTATCTCAGCTGTCTCAAAGGACACACATTGAAAAAACACTTGTAGGAACACCTCAAGCACACTTGGTTCTGCACATGCTCACCACCTGGCTAGACCCCCCCCCCTTACACTCTATACCCCTACATCAAGTACTGAAGGTAACACCTCTTTGTCCTGCCTCACATACATATCCCAACAACCTTTAAACCTCCCTATTGCACCCCTACAAATCATTCCCACAACCTCATATACAGTTACAGTGTTTCCCCCTCTACCTAACTACCTACCTACTCCTTCACCTATCACTTCTACTCTACCACACAAGTATGGAATAACTAAATCTAACCTGAATACATGAGTGTATCCTATCCACAACTGTTAAAATGGAATCTAACATCACCTTAAACCGACCTTTGTCAGCCGTCATACCTGACATGTAAACTTTAACTAAGCATGAATAATACCTACATGTTAATTTAAACTAAGCATGAATAATATGTTACTTTGCTATGTTAAGTCTGTCACTCTCTATGAATGTGAACACCTCTGTATTACTTGTAATGATTAGCTGAGTCTTACTGTAGAGCCTGTCTCCCTGGGCCTCCGCTGGAAATGGACAAGCATCCAGTCGGAGTTTTCCGGTCAACAAATGTACATTACATAAATAAAGTAGCAGGGGGGTAAGCGGGAGTAAACATTTTAAGCAGCAATAAGCAGGTTTAAGCCAGTTTGCATGGTGGTAGTGGTTAAGCAATGTAGAAGCTAACTCAGTATAAGAAGTCGTAACCAGAGGTTAGCATTGCTTACCCTCAACAAACCAGCTTACTATTTCTCAAAAGTGCCTTAGTCGCTCGGTAGCCAACAGTTGTCATTGTGCCCAGCAACAAAATCATCTGCACTCCTAAGATGTAACCCCCGGACCCTGCACACTATAGTCAAAGTGAGTTACCACTAAGCCATAGCAGATACACATACAGTTGCTGTTATCACAAACATATCATCCAGCACAGTCATTCAACAGTATAGGAAATGTATGTAATTATGTAGATTGCTACGAGCAACCATATGTACATTGCTCAAATACAGTATTTTGAGCAGTCTATGTGTATCATAAAAACAGTGCCTATCCAATCATACTGGAAAAACAGTAGTTGTGCATAATACTTAAGAGAATAATACAAAACGGTGCACGTCGAGGGGCATGTGGACGTGCTTCATGCACAGAATGTCAGACCTGGGATGTTGGTTCCACGGAACCGGGAGATGAGGCTGGCCAGGTGTGTGAGCAACCCACTGTTTTTCAAACTCCTGGCAGGATCTACCAGTGGGAGAAACAATGTAGACCAGCTAAGTCTAATCTTGACACAACAACAGGTCCGTCCCTAGTGGGACAAATCAAAGATTGTGAGTCACATCGATGTTTGCACCAGTATTGGAGGATGATCAAGGCAAGGCTCATATGTACATGGACTTGGACTAAATGGATGAAGAGCCTGCAGATGCTTGGGTCGAGACAGTATACTGAGTACCAAGACATGCAGAGAGGGCAATGTGTGGAGGTGTGGTATGGCTGGGCTAGCAACTGGAGAATGGATGGTTGCTGTGTACGTGGAGCTCGGGGGATGGGGGAAGAAACCATGGGTATGACATTATGGTAGAAATATGCAAATGAAGCAGAACAGCAATACTGTAGATGGCAGAGCATCCACCCAATGAGCAGGCATTCCCGGTTTGAGTCCCACTGTAGCACAGACTATTTTACATGGCAAAGCATGTTATAACCAATATTTTTGTTGCAAAACCCACTAAATAGCATATATATATGTACTGGAGTATCACAAGAAATGCACATGTGAAGTATCAGTGTCAGACTGAATAAAGCACTAGTAAGCAGATTTAAGCACAAATAAGCAATAGTAAGCATATGTAAGCACTAGTAAGTGGGCCTGAGGCTGTTTGTGCACTGGTTAAGTAACTCTGAAGCTAACACCCTGTAAGCAGATGTAATGGCAGGTTAGCAGTGCTGACCTCTGCGCAAATGTGCTAACAACTGACTAAACATGCCTTAACCAGTCTGTATCCAATAGCCCATGTTCTGCCCAGCAACAAAATAAACGGCCTCTGCTAGGCTCGAACACAGAACCCCACATACCATAGGCAAAGTGATGTACCACTAAGCCATGTCATATATACATAACCTTGATGTATTCAAAACATATCAACCAGCCCAGTCATTCAACAGTACAGAGAATGTATTCCGACATGTAAATGTATTTCTATGAGTAAATATAGTAATATCTAAACAGATACAACATATCAATAGATGTAGATATCTACATATATATATATATATATATATATATATATATATATATATATATATATATATATATACCACCACAGGTTGGGACACCCCAAAATAATATACGTCATGTACAAATAGGCATACCCCCGACAGCCAAACACATCAGCCCTGCAATATACTAAAGTGTCACAGATCACATAAATAAGCAGGACCTGACATGACATGTGCACAACATGTAAACAGTACTACAACCCACCTGTATGATATCAGGCTGGTATTAGTAACATGGCATGCAGTACAATGTCGCTCTCATAGGAAATGTAAAATATGTCAGCTTTCAACATCCCCAGAGTAGATATACACAGACACATATATGCAGATACAGATATACAGATATATATAGCTATATCTAGATATATATAGATATACATTTGACTACACAGACACACGCAGAGATATGTACAGTAAGATACATGTGTAGCAGGTGCACACACAATGGAACAGCCACTATGTCTAAAGTTAACTCCTTAACAACTGGACACTGTATGGGCCACCCATGCAAATGACAATCGTTGCCTGCAACATATGCCCACAGAGAGGTCATAGGATAAAACACCACACACAAGTTTGCAGACATGGATAACCTTTATTTGTGTACTATTACAATTGTATATGCCATGTACTATAGCTGTTCAGACACTGACATCCATATATACAGAGTAATGCACCTGTGAAACAGTTATACTAATACAGTAGTCTACAAAGGTTCACAACTGTTGCTGTCCAGGCCTAGCCCTAAGAATTGTAGAATAGTAAAGACAGACTGGGCCACAGGATAACAAACTATCAACAGTAAGTAATGCAGGCATACAGTCCAGCAGCCTCTATCTACACTCTGTACAAAATCACTAGGTGGTAAAGACATCAGTTGACCAAATGGGATGTCACTGTTACATAACAAGGCATAACTGACGCCATCACAAGCACACTGACAAACAGAACAGTCTGTATGGCAGGAGGCAGTAGGCATGCATTAACCCAATGTATGTAAGTAGTGTAAATATAGGTGCAGTGTATGGTACTGTACATCCAGATACCTTAAGGCAGCGCACCCCTGATACCCCCACATTTTGTAACAGCCTAGGGAATTTATGCTGCATCCCCCCCAGACTCATTAATACAGGTCCATATACCCCTGTTACATACACTTGCCTCTGGATTGCATAAGGACACACACGTATTGTGTAGGTGAAGCCCACACATATATGGCCTCAGCCCCACCGTATGTGTGGGGGATACAACAGCAGTGGACTGATGGCAGCAATGGCAGTGTGATATACTCACAGCCCATTACAGAACAACCCCTGATAGCATGTCATATGTGCAAAGCTTGGTATGTAGGTGGAGGACAGCGGCTGGAATACAGACCCATATGTGGAAAATTGTTGCCATACACTAAGCAAGTCACTGGTGTTACAGGATAGTCTGCAACATACCATTAGTCAGGGAATTGAGGTTAGAAACATAAATGGATGTAGCCATGTACTGATAGCACTCAACACACACACTGCCAGTGAAATATCTGACACAGCACCTGTGTGGTGGACAGACAAAACAAACATGATAGGCACACCTCTGACCACCAAGAGGATAGGCCCACAGTTGAGAGCTATGCAGACATACTGCATTCCAAGGTAAACTAGTATGCACAGACACACCCTGTAACACCAGTACTATACAAAGCATAACACAACAATATTCACACTCTGTCTGCAGTTCTGGAACCTCCTACAAAAATGTAGCTGGCCTAAGTGTGCTGGTTCTCCTGTAAGAGGTATTGCTACCTGCTGCCTGTAACACTGATGCCCACACACACAAGAAGGATATCCATCACACAGGAAAGGTAAAGGGACCATGCCCACATGATGTGGGGATTTATAGTAGAGAGAGTGAAGATAGAGAGAGAACACAAAACAAACAAAAAAGAAAAAAAAAACGACACAGCTCTTAAGCTGACTTCACAGCAGTTTAGCCAGCTGTCATTCAAGAAAACATCATTCCCACAACAGGTATGTGAGGTATATATATATATATATATATATATATATATATATATATATATATGTAATAGAATGTAGTAAGTGGTCCATCATAATGGGATTGATGATGTGGAATGATTTATATGTGCCATCGGGTGTTGTGATGATGTTCAACTGAACAACTGCTATGGACAATAGTGTCTGTTCCTGTGTGTAGTGGGCCCTAGCCGTTAACTGTGCATGTCAGAACTGACAGACAGGATGTAAGCCATCATAGTGTGCGTTGTGTAATGGAAAGTATGTATATTACGTGGCCAATAGCTGGTGGTGGAAGTAATGCCATTATGATTGACATGTGGGAGCCACGGCCCACCACTGGTAGGATACTCAGGAGAATCTGTAGTGTAGAATGCTTGAATGCCATAGGTGTGTAATAGGGTTACCTGCAATCGACCCCTACATATACCCCCCTAATGTCAGGCCATGCCTATATGTGGCACTTGTCTGTGTTGTAGCAAGGCAGAACAGTGCAGCTGTGCAGGAAGGTGTTGTGAGATTGTGGAGCTGATCTCTGAATGCACCCCAGGGTTAGGTATCCATATGTGTACATATGTCACATATATAATATTTAAAGATATATATGTATATCAGCATGTATGTCCAGAAATATACATATACCCATGTGTAGACATATATATGTGCACATATATATGTAGTCACATATATCTACACACATATAGATAAATACTGATATGCAAATGTCAACATCTGTACAAACACACACACAAACAGATATGTATGGTAATACATGTCCCCTATATCACTACCACAGTGATGTGTGCTATGTGCGAGGCAGCAGCATACATAGCAATACAGACAGCTATCTACAGCTGGCAGTGTGTGCACCATAGATGGGCATGTCACATGTTAGTCCCGTCCTAGTACCACAATGCCCCTGCCTGTGAAGTATGCAATGGGAATATGGGGAAGTATGGCAGATACACACCTGGAGGTGGTCAGGATTGGTAGATATAGAGGATAGTCTACAGGGGTGGTATCTGACACATGTGGTGGGTAAACACCATGGATGGTGTGTGTGGCCTGTGATGTGGACACCCCATGGCCCCCAATATGGCCACAATGGGAACAAGGCTCCCTCCAACTCCCACTCACAACAGCAGTCCCTATCCTGAAGGTGCCAGGACTGGTGGCTGAGCAGGGGGAGCATGTTGGCCGTGTGAATGTGTACTGGCTGCCTCAGATGGATGTAGCAGGTCCCTCATGTGCCTGTGGGGCCTGGTATGGAACAGACCCAGATCTGAGCTCAGGGGACAGGGTCATGTTGGTGTGTGGCTGAGGGGGGTGGGCCAACATCCCCTGGGTGGTTCCACCTGATGGTATTACTGTAACAGTACAACAGGAGGCCCCAGGTTGTCACACACATGTGATGTGGCCAGGTATCCTGGTCAGATGGGTGTGGAAAGGTGGATGAGCTGGCCAATGGAACATATACATGTTAATGTGTCACTGTCATAGTACATATGTAGGTAGTAATAGTCTTCACAATCCCGATACATGTCCAACAGCATGCATATAACCCCCCCCCTATAACACAGACTGTCAGATGTGCAGCAATTTCAGAGCAGCCATACCACTGCCATATATGTAACCATAGTGGCCCTGACAAAGGCATGCAAGTGAATAGTCTGTAACAGGCCCGCAGTGTTAGTGTCCACACAGAGGACATGGCTACAATCACATAGCAGAAGTTGTGGTACACTACACAATATGTTCAAATGGTAGTTAAGCTGTAGCCATACCTAATGAGTTTTGTGTATAGTCTGTTGAAGCTGATGTGTGGGGGGGGGTGACAGAGATGTGTATTATGAACTGTGGTAACCTTGCCATATGGTCACTCAGGCCTGTTCCCATCCTCATGTTTTTCAGGCACGATGGCACACAGCCGCCTACCAACTTATTCTGCAGAGGAGAATGAAGTGATAATCAACCACCTGTTACTGCACTACCAGGTCACGTTTGGCGGGATAGCAGTGGAACAACAGGAGCAGACCGCCCTGTGGAATGATCTCGTCCACAGGGTCAATGATGTCGGCCTGTGTAACCGCAGTTATGAGCAGGTCCGGCATCATTTCACTGACCTGCTTCACAATGCCTGTCAGCATGCTGCCATCGTCCAGGGGATCACCTTGCCACAGGGGGGGGCATGCCATCCATCCCCCCTGACATGTGTGGAGGAGCTGCTGGCCAGCCTCGTGGCACCTGCCCATCCTGAACAACATCTACCACTGGACCCCTTTGTGGAGGTGGGTGTCACCCACACAACAGCTGAGGAGCGTGCAGGTAAGGACACAGGACACATCAGTAGACCACTGTTATGTAAATGTCCACAGTCATACGTGTAGATCATGCATATCTGATATGTTATACAAATAATGTGTTGCTGCATTGTAGTGATAATCAAATGTCCAGATATGGTAGCATTGTGTGTATTTAAAACAGATTTATGGTAGTACTGCACCCGGCGTGTAGCAGTACCCCAGGTGTGGGCACTGACATTGTATCTCTCACCCACTTATGTAGGTCCCACCGGGGTAATAGCAAGGCAACAGCCTGAAGCTGGTGAGTATGTATTATGTAGATGCATGCCAACACACCGAACTTGTAATGGTGATATAATATTCCATGCACACATCTAACACACCTACCCTGAATGCATGCTGTACATGTGCATGTATTGTTGCTGTGAAATGCATGTTCTCACAAGGGCGGACATGATGGAGTATTGAAAGGGTATGTCACACACCTGCATGACAACTAACATCCTGTCATTGCAGAATATGTCCACAGGGGTTAACATACTGTTGGTAGATATGGCCTACAGTAGCAACATGTTGTGGACAACACCCATATACAGTGCAACACCAGTGTACATACTTGTAGGGCAATGCCAACTGCTGCTGAGATGCACTATGACATACAGCATTACACTAGTCCACATTATCAGCTGGGTCTAAGCTGCAACATGTGGTGTGCAGTGTATGGGACAATACAAGCTGACACATATGTGTAGGGCTTACATGTCATGCATCTGCATAAATGCTGAGGGGGGGGGGTCTCAGCATGAAACACCAGTGCACTGCAGCAGGGATCCTAAGAATGGTAGGAATGGCTCTATCTGCATATAGTCAGGTCCAGGACCTGTAGCAGACGTAACCCTACCCACACTGCAATAGTGATGACATTGTGTGAACACCATGGGATGTGCACATGACTGGACCTTGCACACATGCAGAATAGGGGGACATGTGTAGGGTAGGCTGAACATACACTGGCAATTGCAGAAGGCCCACACTGGTATACCCCTGCCATGAGCAGTGACTGCTGTAGTACACATAACAAGAGGTGTGATAAACCATCACAATAATGGTGTGCACACCCATCCCCACATGGTGTGTATGCATCGCTGTCAACAGCCGCACACCTACCACAATCTGTAGACAGTGCATGTGAATGTACAGGACATATGTTACATACTGGGTGTGTGTACAGCTAAGATCTGCAGTGCCGTGGTCCCATGCCAGATCACAGATGTGTGTGTTAAAGTGATGACAGTGTGTACACCCCCCATAGCCATGGTATGCTGTGATGGTTGTCAGTGTAAGCATTTCTGCAGTGGCCATACATGGTCTGTTGATGTTGACAGCTGTAAATCAGGCATCCAGGATTCACCAATGACAACCCTCCACATATCATCCCAGGTATGTGTTGCTGAAACACATAAGGGCTGTGAGAGGTATAGCTGGCATAAGTGACACGGTACTACACATTCCGTAATGGGTTGGACAGCTGTGAGTTGTTGGGCACAGTACATGGCAGGGTGTGGAAAAGGTGCACAGCAATAATGTGTACATGGGTGCAGAGGTATCCAGGGGAAGGGACATCACCTAGTCACAGCACATGCATCATACACATATATACCGCTGCTAGCATGGTGTGAGTATAGCTGAACTGCATGCTGTTCTGTACCATATGTTCTGCATGTTGGCAGATGGGTAATTGGAGGACTGTGTGCAATCATTGTGCATCCTCACCTGTGTGTGTGTGTGTGTGTGTGTGTGTGTGTGTGCTTCCTGGTGGTTAGTTAGTTTGCCTGCATGGTCACTCTGGTGAAATGTTAGGAGGTAGATGCATGTATGATGTGTGCGTGCATGGGTGTGTTTGTGTGTGTGGCCTTGTATGCACATGTGTGATTGTGGGGTGGTCATATGGCTGTACCCCCCTTTGCAACAGTGCAGTACATGGACATGGAGTGCCACATTGCACACCAGGAATACCTGTCATGTACTCACAGGAAAGCACATAGTATAATATGGCCTGTAGCTTGGATCAGGCATCCAGAGGGAAGGTAGACCCCAGGTACACACATAATATTGCTGTCAGCGGAGAGGTCAACTACAGCCCATGTATGCAGTTCTACAGATGCATTGGGGAAGGAATAGTCAACACCAGGGAGTGTATCCACATATTACAGCTAACACTTGATGGGCCGATGGAGCAGCATATCCCACATGTACTGAGCATTAGATACACATGACACACCAGGGGGGGGTATTATGGCTACAACATAGTAGCCCACACATATAGTGGCCATGCACTTCATTCCGGCCATACAGAGGGTGCATACTGAATGCCAGCATTGGAGCCATGTTACTCCACTACACACAGGCCAGGCAGGTAATGTAACAGGCCTTGTGTCATGGCCGCTTGTGTGGGCATTTAGAGGACTGTGATGTTAATGAATGGTATCAATGTGTGTATGTTAACAAGTGTGATGCAGGATGGAGTAACACATGGACATATATGTGGGACTGTTTGTAAAGGCATGGACAGGTAGGAAGTACAAAGGTGTGTTTGTGTGTGTGTGTGTGTGTGTGCGTGTGTGTGTGTGTGTGTGTGTGTGTGTGTGTGTGTGTACTGTTAAGCAATGCTGTACAGGTCTTAAAGTGCGGTTATTGTTTTCCCCCACAGGTTGCGAGGTGGGTCAGGGTCCCTCCTGCACCCAATCTGAGGTAGGTGTCCATACAGACACCGATGATGATAATGATGAGGCACAGGTGGGGATGTCAGGGGCCGACACTATGCATACATTTGACATCCCCCTTTTAGCCACCCCATCCCCGCACACAGTTACAGTGCCTATACACACCCCAGCACCAGTGACCATAGCAGAGGGACAGCTGGCATTCAGTAGCATTGCACAGGAAAGTGTGGTAACCATACCTACTGTATCCAGTCGCAGCAGGCATAGCTGAATGTCTGGCAGGCTGCCACATAGGCAGATGTCCCAGGGTGCTCGTGGTCGGGCCACTAGACATCATGCCCCTGGCATAGGCAACATAGCTGCAACCAGCAGCCATATGTTCCAGGCTGTAATGGCAGCACAGGCACATATTGAGCATTACACCAGACAGGGCCTTAGGCTGCAGAGGGCTGCACTTGCTACTGTAGGCGACAACCTCTGTGAAGGGGCGGCTGTCATCCATGTTTCAAATGAGCAGGCGGATAGAAGGCATGATGAGCTGATGGCCCTCATCAACCGTGGTGTGTCTGTGCTTCGACATGTGGTGGGGATGCGGCGATGCCCGTGTGGACGTGGCCCAGCAACACCAACAGCTGGAACTCAGTTTGGGCATGCTAGGACATCAAGGGGTTCCCGTAGTGGCAGTAGTAGCCCCGACAGTATGAGGGGTGTGCTGTCCACACCACACCACAGCAGGCCACATGCAAGTGGTCCTGGCCAGTCCCAGGAGGGATGTGGTACCAGTGGACAAATGTCATCAGCAGGTGAGAGTAGCACTCCAATGCCATTACCTGCATGTGCCTGCGGAACCCCTGGCAGGCACAGTCCACTTGTCCATGGCCGGAGGCAGTGAACTGCACACCTTGCCAGGTATGGTCTCCGGCTGTCCATGAACACCTGTGTAGGGCAGCCACAAGGCAGAACTGTGTGCATGCATACCCACACACTATGCAAACTCACCTAGGGCAGTTCATACCTACACACACCACATCACCTCACCCAACTCCCCAGGATACACCCCTCACCCACACACATGGTGTCAAATGTATGGCCCACCCTCAGCCTCTGGCAGACCAACACCACATCCTGTGCATATGATGATACCTGTGCCCCTTCCCTGTCATCCATACCATCGATGCAGGGACAGACTGATATGGTTCTGATGCACAGGGTATGCACACCAGTGTACCACAGTCCTGCAGTATAACATGTTGTAGGGTGTAGAGTGTGAGGCATAATTGGCAGGTGGTGTAGCTGTCCAGCAGTGATGCTTTTTAGCTGTTAGTAATACTGCTTGGTTGTGGTCTGTAAACTGATATGCAGGGGTATTGTAGGTGTACATGTGTCAGCACAAGGATGGTCTGCTGTCAATGCACAACGGGGTATGTCACTGTGCTGACACCATGGCAGTGACATATCTGGGGTAAAGCCAGACACGTTTCACAGGTTACTATACTGGGTATTGCCTGTGTCACATGAACAGGTGGGCTGCTGAGGTGTTAATACCCTGCAACCTGATGTAGACCCATCCACATACATGCACACAGTTACTTGCCAACACCTGGACCAGACCCCTACCTAGCTATGTCATGATACTGACATGTGTGGCCTACATTGCACGAACACTGCCTTAATCACTCTGTATCTAATGGTCCTTGTTCTGGCCAGCAACAAAATGTACAGCTTTTGCAGGTCATGAACTCAGGGCCCTTTACACTGCAGTCACAACACATGATCACAATGCCATAACCACTGTGGGGACAGCTGTTGTGTTACCAATACATCTGTCATTACCCAAATTGAATGGTATTGAACACTTGCATTTATGTCCTAGATTGTGTAGTCCTTGTCATTAATATGACTGCTGCATCACATATGTTGTTTCATCATACTGTACATATAGCAGATACATTTGGTGGGAAACATGTGGAAGGGTATACGCAACCGTGACGTTTACTCATGACAGGTATATGGTTGTATACATATAGGTGTATAGATGTCTACATGTACATACGCAGGTATACACATACATATGACTATATACACATCTGTATAGTGCTACATATATATGGCCATGTGTACATCTCTTCGTATGTATAAATGTGTACATATCTATACCTATATGTATCTATACATGTGTGTATATGTAGGTATACATATATGTACATATAGATATGTGTATATAGCTATATATGTATGCACATCCTATGGGTACAGATGCCTAGTTATGTTGGTATATGTATAGATATCTATGACTATATGTGCATACATATCTATGCCATTATACCTACTACTGTCGATATATCTGTAGATATCCATACGTTTATGTGCATATGTATTGCTATCTGTATATGTGCAGACATATATTGCTCTGTATATGTATATATCTTGGTGTGTATATGCATATCTATGTACTTATACATATCCATCTTTATATGTTGATATGTATATGTGTAATCACAGATATCTGGATGTACATATCTACAGATGTCATCACCATATGTTCTGGACACGGAGTGTAGGCCTACCCAAGCCCCTATAGTCCCAATGTCATAGTGCAAGTGGATGTCAGGTATGTATAGCAGGTATAGTGGTAGCCTATTGCTACTGCAATTGTGATTGTCTTCACAGATATGGTGTGTGTGTGAGGTCACATCTGCTTTCCACATGTGTGTCATTAGCTACTGACAGACATCCTAAGGACATCCTGGTAAAGTACCACTGCTAGCACGTAATGCCCCCGTGGATGGCAGGACAATATTGGTCAATATATGTGAGCATTCTGAAACACTCCTATACAGAGGTATACAGAGAACCCCTTAGTGCTAAATATGTGTACCATGCATGGCAATATGGATGTTAACAGCCATGTAGATGGGTATAACACATAACAACTGGTATACATATGCCACCATCGGTATGCATCCACACACCCCTGTCTAGCCTGTCACATAATACCGCTGGTACAGAGGTGCCATGGCCACAACTACCCATTAGACAGTGACATACATCTGTACAGCATCCCACTGCTCTGTCTGACATACATGACTGTTAAGGGAGACCCGGCACCAGTACATCCAGCAAGTATCTTCACATAATATCTCACTGGATAAGTACGCTAAGCTGCTAGACATGTAACAATGCACTGTGCAGGCTACAGGCAGACTGGCTCATCACTGGCCAACATCTCCTATGGGAGAATGCACATGTACCTGCATATATAGCAGGCTCTGCAGGCATGCCACACCACAGGGTACGAAACAGCTGTGTGAAGGTGCATAACCACATCCAGTGTGAACACAGCCACAGCCACATATGGTAAGCTAGCATAAAAGTACATCTGTATATGTGTAATCACATCCCACATCCACCAGAGATGGATTATCTGTTCAACAACATCCTCATATGTGCCACTCACAGACTAACCCTACATATACTGGGCTGCTACACGGTATGGTCTGCTGTCTGTCTGTGATATGGGACATGTGTGTGTATGGCTGTACAAACATGTAAACCAATATGGTAACATAAAGTGGAGCAGTATGTAACATCAGAGAGGATGGGACCTATAACAATGACATCTACCACAGTCTGTACACAGTACACACACTGTTGACAGTTGTCATAGTTACACAGACCTCAGTACTGTACAAATGACCATGGAATGTCCTGGTAATGTTGGGAAATATTACCTGTACTGTACATAACATGTGCAGCAGTCTGTTATCTCCCTGGCTTGCTATCAGATACAATGACACTTATGATGGTGTACAGCACACATGCACCTCGTAATGCACAACATATGTACAAAGGTTGACAAAGTTGTGGCTGGAAGCACATACACAGGGCCAATATTGACATATTGCTGTGCTAACCTCATACATGTACTGTCATAACAGGGTTTGTTGCAACATGTGTCCTATGAGGGATATGAAGTCAGTAACTGTTAGGGTTTTCACCATCTACAGACTACAATCCTCATAATACCTTCTGCAGTTCACAGATACATGCTCTGTGGGTAATACATGACACCAAGGTCACAACACACTGCCCAGTCTGCAGATGACCCTGCAGATGCAGATTCCTCATAAACACAGTACTGACATGGCAGGTATTGCAACTTGTAGGACAGCCATATCCACACACACACACTGTGAAACCAACATTACTCCACATGCAGTATAGCAGCACTTACAGTCTTTAGTCAGGCCAGGCACATCCCCCTCCTGTGTGTTGCTCTGTTTCCACAGTGTAAGTTGTTAGACGTAAATCACCAATCCATCTGAAGTGCATTTCGCCAAACAACAGTTCTACTTCCTGCCCATAGTGGATGTAAAGGGCCAACACCAAAATGATGTTCCTAGATATTAGAGTGTGTTACCATGCAATTGGCTATGGGAATGTTACCACAGCTGTTCCACATGCACTCAGCTAGAGGAGGACTGCAATTGGTACAGACACCATCAGCTGATCATGACCATTACTTACAAAACACAAGCTGCTACCTAGCAAAGCAGGTGTACATCCCACATCCACCAGAGATGGTGTGGGTGGGACAGACAGAGACAAAGTATGTCAGGGAAGGTGTGGATGAGTAAAATGTAAGCATGTTTGTGTCACACACATACCAGTACAGGGTTTCAAACACCTGACTGCTATGTGTGGCTATTACGTGTATGCAGTTATTGTATGCACCACATAGCTTACATGTTGATGAGATATCCAGATGTATATGTGCTGGTGAGTGACATCTGAAACACTGTTGTGATATAGTAGGTGTAGCACATGAGCCTGTCCACATGAACAGGTGTCAGCGTCAACACAGCCACACTCTGTAAGGGACCCATACACATTACCACACTTGGCTGGGTAAGAAATACACTTCCTAACCAGTTACCTTGCACAATACAGTAATGCATAGGTATGAATTGACCCACAGGGTTATCTTGGGGTTCTATGGTCAAAGGTTATGTGACGGTGTCTGACATTAGAGACCATGCTTCAGTATGCCACTGGGTGTGGTACTGGGTGTGATTGTGGTCGGAGGCATCATACACCACACACACAGACACATGGTGGTAGTACCGGTGTGCATGTGTGCATTACTTCATGGGTGTGTAGTGGTTGAGGGTCCCAGATGTCTGTACAAGACTAGGTGAGGGGTATAGCTTGCCACCAGGGCACATGAGAATGGTCTGCATTATGGCTAAGGGGTGTAGTGTCTGGAATGGACCACACAGGTGGGTATAGTTCACACCATCCAGTCTCCTGGGTTACTATTGTGCATGGCCAGTGCTGTAGACTGCTTGGCATGTATGTGTTCTATACGCTATGACATGGACGGTGTTTGGGATGTGCACACGCCCTTAATTCATGTACCGTGACATGTGGAAATGTACCTGGCTTGTCTAGCCCATGTTGTGTACACAGAATGTAATCATCAGATGCGACAGTCCCGCCCTCATGTGGTGGGAACAGGTCATGGACAGCTGGTTGACCCTGCACCTACATTGGTAGCATGTTACAGGTATTCCCTGGTGTCAGTAGCTTCTGTCCATACAGGGCATGTGTGTAAGGCATGGTATGTCCATTGCGGATCACATTTGATGGAACCACAGTTGTTGCAGGCATCCAGTGGGAAACATACTGAAGGAGCACTGTCTGCAATTAGATGCCTATTGTACTGCTGGACAGGGTGCCATGGCCTCTGTAGGCCACTGCATTCACACCATTGTTACTATCAGTCATTAATATGCAGTGTACTACACACATCTTGACTGTTGCCTCACCATGTGTGTGTGTGTGTGTGTGTATGAGACATGGGTTGAGAGTGTGCTCTGGGTAATACTGGGTTTGCTAACTGTGATTGCCTGGCCTTGTTGTCACATGTATGGGTATGTATATGCACCCCAGCCTCTCAGCTATTTCACAGCTGCTTTCCCTGTACAGTGGACATTGTGATATGTACTAGGGCCACTATATATGAAAATTGCAAAACCCGCTACACATTGGGCCCAGGTGTCACACACGCACACCCTCGTACACACAGGTTATGGGATACAAGCACACACGCACACACACACACCTGTCATGCCCGGGAGTAGAACCCCTACCTAACTAGTTTATTACACTACACAGTTATAGTACATGCCACAGTAATTACTGCAGTATTCCTTCCCCAAAGGTGTATATCATATTGGCTGACATCAGCAGGATTGTCAAAGTAGGGCATTTAACATGCACTGAGTGTGACTAGCTTAAAATGCATTGCTCCCTACACAGGCAGTGGAACACACACAAAACATCCAGAACTACCATGGGTGAGTATAGAACCCTACGAGGGTTCTGAATCACATTATAGCAGTACGCAGTTATGGCACGCTACAGAGATTATTGGGCTATAACCTACCCAGAGGTGTATTGCTAGGTGGATGACATCAGCTGCCTTGCAAAGGTTGAGCATTTGGATTGTGGCTTGCCTAAAAAGCATTACTCTCTACACAAACTGACAGACACACACACACACACACACACACACACACACACACACACACACACACACACACACACACACACACACACACACACACACAGTTGCCATGTCTGGGAATAGAACTCCTACCTAACTAGTTTATCACACTAGAGTGGCAATTTAGAACGGATGCGTTTCGGCATCCGGGCCTTAACGAAAACTGCAATATTTCTGCAGTATTGAAATTGAGGAGCTACTTGAGATAGTGGGTTTTAGTTAATTTACAAATCAAAGTGCTGACTTATGTAGGATATATTTTTTAAGGACACAAATTTAAGGATTTGAGTAAATTTACTTACAATTATAATATCTTGTATGTACTTATTAACCTTTCTCTGTCCCTATTTTATATGGATTATTAAGTACAGCACTTAGTTGACTTAGAATTATATGTTTTTGTAGTTTTTGTATTTTTATTAATGCACTTGTTTGATACTATTATTGTGGAGCAGTTAATATTGCTTTGCATTTTTATTGTTGTACTTTTTTACGCCTTTTATG
Source organism: Protopterus annectens (assembly GCF_019279795.1). Classification (NCBI taxonomy): domain Eukaryota; kingdom Metazoa; phylum Chordata; order Ceratodontiformes; family Protopteridae; genus Protopterus; species Protopterus annectens. The sequence goes on along the minus strand of NC_056727.1, from coordinate 1,093,700,841 downwards.
GTGATTTCTTTCGATTATTAGATGTTTAGAATTAACAGTTTTAAGTTTTCTACGTTCTGTGACATCACTTCCTTTTTGAATGTTTTAAATAAGAGTAACTTATTGTGGCAGTTGTAATTTGATTCTCTGAAGAAGCCACTATCTTGAGAGTGGCGAAAACGCTTGTTAATAATTAAATTGCGTTAAGATTTTAAGCTGACTCGCATTTTGTTGCTGGAGCAAGGGCACCGTGGATTTTTGTGATTTATTGGTTTATGTTTACGTTCTTCAATAGTTTATCACACTACAGCAGTATGCAGTTACAGGATGCGCTATGGAGATTACTGGGCTACAGCTTCCCAGTGGTGTATTACTAGGTGGATGACATCAGCTGCCTTGCAAAGGTTGAGCATTTGGATTGTGGGGAGCATGGCTGGCCTAAAAAGCATTGCTCTCCATACAGACTGACAGACACACAGTTGCTATGTCTGGGAATAGAACTCCTACCTAACTAGTTTAGCACACTACAGCAATATGCAGCTACAGGATGCGCTATGGTGATTACTGGGCTACAGTCTTCACGGAGGTGTATTTCTAGGTGGATGACGTCAGCAGCCTTGCTGAAGTTGTGCATGAAAATTGTTGGGGTGTGACTACCCTAACAAGCATTGCTCTCTACACAGTCAAACACACACACAAACACAGTTGGCAAGTCTGGGATTCAAACCCCTACCTAACTAAATTATCACACTACAGCAGTGCACAGTTATGGGACACACCACAGTGATTACTAGGCCACAATTCTCCCAAAGGTATATTTCACATTGGATGACCTCAGCAGGCTTGTCATAGTAGGGCTATGGGGAGGGCAGTGTGTGTGCATGGGCCATTACCCATTCGTCTAGGGGTTGACATGCCACATGTGGGCACACACAGGGTTATATTTCACGGGTAAGTGTATGCAGTGGCTAGATGACTACTTCCTTGTACAGCAAAAATAGTGTACAGCTCCAAACCAGGAACAAGCAAGAAGCAAAGAAAAACGACCATCAACCACAAAGTTAGCGAATTCTAACAATAAGGCATCGACCAGGAGTGGAATCAATCACAGTTTAATCCAAGGTACATACACATAGACTGAGCGCTTTCTCCAGTTCAACTGGCTTCATCAGAGTCAATTTACAAAACACACCCATCTTTCCTTATATACACCAAGAAGTAAAATAATTGAATAATTAATCAATTGTTTAAAATTGTATATATCAATAGAATTGAATTAATTATAACATACTGAACCCATCATAATGTTATAAGTTGTTAATAATTAATAAACTCATTGTTTTTCAAATTTTGTTCCTGAATTATACAGAAATTACATAAAAATTAAATAAATCCTAAAACCATAAACATCAATAATGTTTGTAAATTTTTGTATTTCATATTTATAACTGTTTGTAAAAAACTGCTCTCCTAACCACTTCCATATAGCTTAATAAAAATCATGTATAATGTAATGTGTACAGTGTGTTAAAAATATATACAAATGAAATTATATTACTTATGATTTTTTACAAAATTCTTAAATACGTATATAACCCAAACAAGATTACAGTTCCTCTGGATGATAATGTTCATTCATTAAAATAACACATCCTAGTACTAAAAGTACTTTTTTCTCAAATAATTTGTGCCCGATGTTTTAATACAGGTTTTAGTGAAATACATTCATTTAGCCCAGGAAACTTTGTGGCATTCAGTCTTATCTGCCACTCTGTTTCACGTAGAGCCACACAATTCCCAATATCACCATTACTGTTTGGTTTTACTCTGTCCACTATAAAAAATAAATACTTATAAATAAATAATACTTCCTTGTACAGTCATGTTGCACAGCTGGCACGTGCATCACATAGTCTATACTGCTGACAGGTACTGGTGGCTAGTATCTGCAGTGAGTGACATCTGCACCTCATGTCAACACAAAACTGAAGTCACAAACTTGAAAAAAAAAACAGAAAAAATGGCAAACAGAGTAGTGAAGTACTGAAAAAATAGTTTAATAAAATAAAATAAATAAAATAATCCACAAAGATTTCAAAAGCACTTTTTGTCCAGTGCTGTGACTGGACGTCTTCAGATACTGGTACATAATTAATAGTAGTATTAAATACTTGTTCCACTTAGTCACATGACTGTTGCATCAGTGCATTGCAATTAATTAGTAAACTAAATAGGTAGTTACTTCCAAAGAAACTGATGTATCCTAGAACTGATTGAACTCAAAATAAACCTTAGTGTTAAACAATGCATAAATAAGATTTTTTTTAAAAATGCATATGTAATACTACTTACACTTACTATAATAAACTATTATATGTTAAATGTTAGAGCTATAGTAATAAATAACTTGTACTTTCTCTTTTACTTAATCCTAAAATTCTTATAAATACAAGTTTAAAAAGAAAAAAAAAATATGGTAAAATATGTTGTTTTTTAACGTAATAAACTTTTCAATTTCAGAAAAGGTAAAATAGTGCAAGTCTCATTAATTCATGGAAATTGATTAGTGTTCAAGCATAGTCGCCATAATAGTTCAAGATATTCTAAGAATAATGAAGCAGGTCCCCCTTGAATGTTTTCACTCATTTGATCAATGACCCTAAACTTTAATTTATGGTTAGGGTAATGTTGAGTTTGTCTGCACTGATGAAACAGTCATGTGACTAAGTGGAACAAGTATTTCATACTTCTATTAATTATGTACCAGTATCTGAAGAAGACCAGTCACAGCACTGAATGAAAAGTGCTTTTGAAATCTTTGTGGATTATTTTATTTTATTAAACTATTTTTTCAGTACTTCGCTACTCCGTTTGCCATTTTTTCTGTTATCTGCACCTCATGTGTTTGGGGCCCTTTGGCTGTGTGCTGGGTGGGACAGACCTGGATGGCTCCTTGTCACAGTCATCCTCTTCCACACATCTATGTCTGTCTACCTTTGACTTATTATAGTGTGTTGTCCTTACATATGTCTGTATTCCTATCCACTTTGTGTGTAAGGCATGAGTGGTGCATAGTGACAAGTGTCTGCACTAACAACTGCAACTGCCAGATATGTCTGGTCCACTGGTATTTAAGTGTGTGAGCATGCCCAGTGTGACCTTTCAGTATGTTGTTGACTTACATTGCCTTCATTTCTCTATGTGTATGAGCATGCCCAGTATGGCCGTCTGTATTGCATGTGTGGGTCAAGTCCAGTTAGTTTGTACTGCAGTGCTGACATTTGTGTTGTACACTGACAGGTTGCATGCTGTCTCAACAGGGTATCCATCGATCAGTTGGCATTGACTGTTACTACATTTCTGCATGGGGGCGACCTGACTATTTATACATTTCTACACAGGATTGGGGGGGGCACACCTGACTGCTACTATATGTCTATGTAGAATGGGGGGGCACACCTGACACTTGTACACATTTGCTAGGACTGTACTGGTATGTCGGGTACTCCATCTCAGTCTGTGATCTTACCTATTGCGCTGGCTAGTGGCATACAAGTGTACTACAGAACTTAGCTTATAATTACCTTCATATTCATGTCTGACTTCCTAGCCTTCACAACTGACATCCCACTGCCTGGCCTGCTGTAGTAAGTCTGTGTAGGCCTGGGGGGGATTGCCCATAGGCCTCATTCAGAGGCCATAGCACAGCCTTTGCTTGTGTTTGTCTACACTTGTCCTGCTAGCTGTGACTGTTGTTGGGAATGTGACCACCCTGACTTGGATGTGTGAGTCACTTACCTTGTGGGTGTCCCAGTATTGAGAGTGGTGCTGCAGGGCTGCCTATGTCGGATACACACAGTACATTCCCTACACATGGTTAGGTACAGGTAGTGTAATGTTTGGCATCCCTTTTACTGTATGTGAGAGTCAGAGACAGGTGTTATTCCCTGGGTTCCTCCCATGTCAGCATATGTGCTATGCGTTGCCTTTTTGCCAAGGCCAGGGCATACTGGGCACACTTCCTTCTGTCTACTGGGCAGGCTCAGATTGTTCCTTCTCTGAGTCATTCTGTGCCTGTGCAGGCCTTGGCAATGGTGGGGGACTGTGTGGCCCTACCCCATGCTGTTCCTGCTGCAGCTGTGTCCGCAGGATCATATTGTGTAGCATGGCACACATAAGGACAATTTAGGTACATGTAGCTGGTGAGTACGGCAAGGCTCCACCAGATGTGTTCAGGCACCAGAACCATGACTTGAGCATCCCAAACACAAGGTCTATTATTATTCTTGTTTGTGCGTGTGCCTCATTATGGAGTTCTTGTTCGGGTGTGTGTGCATTTCTGATGGGTGTCATCAGCCACGGCTCCAGTGCATATCCAGCATTCCCCACTAGGTGACTGTGTGGGATGTCCCCATTGGCAAATCTGTGGTACAGCTGCATCAGATGCCAGATGTGGAAATCGTGATAGCTTCCAGGGCAGCCAGCACACACGTTCATTATTATGCCCTGAGCATCGCACACGACCTGACAGCTGATGGAGGGGAAGGCCTTGTGGTTGATGTAGACCCTACCCCACTCACCGGGTGATGCTTTGATGCATATGTGCATGCAGTCTATAGCATCCACTACCTCAGGGTATTCTGCTATTTGGTGGAACAGTTGCATATTGATGGCCAACGCCTCACGGGTGTTGGGGAAGTAAACGTGCCCACTGACATGTGCTGACATGGCATCCAGGAACTGGTGGAGTACCCTGGATGCTGATGCCTGTGAGATCCCCATCATATCCCCAGTTGGTCTTTGGAAGGTACCTGTAGCTAGTATTTTTAGGCCTACACATACCTTTGTATCCATTGGGATGGGTTCCCCTCTGTTAGTTCTGTGTGTGAGGCTTGGCCAGCACAGCTCAACAATTTGCTGTAGGAGGTCTCTGTCCACCCTATAGCACTTTACTACTTCCAGCTCATGTAGCCCTTGGTAGGTTACCCTGGGTCTGTACACTCTTCTCCATCTCCTCACTGTGGGTTGCTCAGCAGAATTCACATCCTCACCACCCTCAGCCTCTTCCACAAGTAGTTGTATGGTAGCTATTGCAGCCCCTAACATTTTTCAGTTGTGTTAAAAGTTCCCCGCTTGTTTACACCGGTGGTGTAGAGTGTGGGAAAGACTGGAGGGGTAGGTGTTTGCATAGTTTACAGTAGTGTTCTGGGCTGGGCTGGGCTGGTCTGCTGCCTGTGTATTTGGCTGGTTCTGATACATTTCAACTGCCAGCTAAGCTAGTTCTCCTTGATTACCTTCCTACTGCTGTTTTCCCTTCCCCTTGCCTTCCTGTTTGAGCCTGTGTGCATGCCGCCCAAACAGAGTGCTCAAATGTGCACACTGCTGCTATTTTCTGGTTTAACTTCTTTTTTCTTCCTGTAAAACCCGGTGCATGGCCTGCACACCCACTTAGTCTTTGTAAAGAGTGCTAGGCAGGTTTAGCCACACCCCCTAGCTTAGCTGTGATAAGGTAGGAGCAAACCTGAGCCACAAGGCTTCAATCCGCTTACAGTATGCCTGACACCCCCTCAGCCATGATGTCACCTACCTCCTAGGCTTGCACCAAGCTATTCCTACTCTTACACTGTTGGGACCTGACTCACATGCTGGGGAAAATTAGGATTCACTATCCTTCCCCCTCATTTGCATAGGATTGCCTGCTAATGCATAGTTACATGTCTCACACTGAGCCTCTCCCCTTAGCAACCACTACTCACTGGCCAGGTTGCCTTCTGCCTGCCATTGACTTGTATGGCAGAATACTGATTTTAGTTAGAATACTTATTTTAGGTTTATTTTAGTATTTTCCCCCCGATCCCATTTACGCACCACTGCCCTATGCTTAAACAGCCGAGATCGGCTAAAAAATATATAAGTTGTTTATTTATTTATTTTTTTAATGTTTGCAATGCCAATGGCCTTATACTTGGCCATTGGCATGCTTACTACTTGATATGCAGCCTTTATTTGGAGCTGTCATAGCTCTGTTTTGGATTTTGCAGAAATGTACTCAGTTACTAACCGCGTACATTTCTGCAGCTAGCACTAGTCTTGCATGGACTGTTGCAAGCTACCTGGATTGCAAAATCTCCTTATTTGCATGGATTTCACCTGCAAATGGGGTGATTTGCATACTAGGGCTTAGTCCGTGCAGGATTAGTGCAGGAGCGCTTGTGCTAGCCCCTGCAGGCTGTTACTGGATTGCAAGGCAGACATAATTGCCTGCTTGAGCTCCTGCAACGATCTTGCACTGCGTGCAAGCTTTTGAGAATCGGGGGGAATGTGTGATCAGATAAAGGTGATCATAGTACAGGATCATAACATTGCATTGTTCATGCACAGTGTGTTATGCACATCTTTCAAGAAATTTTTATTTTCAGTTTTTGAGAAGGTGGGAATTAAGTGCAGGGGTACAGTTTCTAAGATTAAATAGTATAAACATTAAAAACAATTTAAAGTTATTAAAATTAAGATGAACAGCTATTGAATGTAGGTAAAAATAATATTTTATCTATGTTTTTATTGCTGCATAAGGAGAGTATTTTTATGAAAGTTGAATAAATGAATGCAATATTGGTGATGCCTTTGATCACATGATTTTGGAAGGAATTTAAATGGAAGTTGCTTCAGATTTTTTAAATTCTGAAAAAGTCATGATTATATAAAAAGAAAGTGACTTAGTTCCTTACTAAAAATGCTATAAAGAAGTCCCAAGGGTGTGGTTTTATCAAACTCCAGTTTCAGAAATGATATTTGGTTATATGGGAATATTGTACCTATTAAAATGGGATTTCCAAGCAGCATGCTGGTAATAAAAATGTACCAATGAAAATATGAAACGTAACTGCTAGAATGGTAGAATTATCATATTATCTTTGTATCATTAACACATTAGCCAAATGTATGGAAAAGGTAGATGAGTAGGAAAAGAAAGGGCTAATAGATTCTGTGAGGGTGGTCACACTCATTAAGGAACAGTATATCTGTAGAAACAAAACAAGTGAGAAGAGGAAGATAGCAGTAATACATCTCCAAGGAGTATACTGGCATGCATACAGAAATTCAAATTTACTTTGATAAAGTTCTATATCCTGTAGCTCTAGCTCCTAATTTAACACATGGCATCATAAATGGTTATGTCTTCCCTCATTTGAAGTCACTGCAGAAGTTAGGGAGTGAAGGAGCATAGTTACTGTATGACATGAATATACCTTAGAAAAATGGTGGAGGACAGTAGCAGCCTGACACTCCATTAAAATAAACATTCCTGATAAAGGTAAAGCAAAATAAGTAGGTGTAGAAAGTTTACCTGGAAGGGACAGAAGAACATGTGTGCTATAAGAAATCTTACCAGAAAATCCCAGTTATGAAATTAGTGAAATAACTCGACATATAAATTGAAAGCAAAGAACCTATAGTACATGGCACAAGATTTTGAAGATTCCAACCATTAAAGTAATGAAAGGTGTCTGTGTGGAGTTGTGGGGAGAGAGACCCATAGAAATACACCTAATTAGAGAAGATGGGGAACCTGAACAGAGTACTACGAATCTCTCTGTAATATCAAAACAGAAGGCTAGTCAGAAACAGGATACAGGTATTAGAGTCAGAGGTAACTGTGGTACAAGTAAAGTAATTGCCAAAAACAAAATCAAAGATAGTCACTGATATGAGTTGTCTTTTATAGAAGAAGAAACAAGAAAAGAAGAAACACCCATTCCTGTATTTCTAGGTGGAGGTTATACCCTCTACAGGTAAAAGTGCTCCTGACTTGACAGATTTGTAGATGAGCAATAAGATTTTTAAGAAAGCACACTGAGAAGATAATATATCAAGAAGAGGCAGAAGAAAATGTGGTCTGAATAGAGGGAGAAACAGATGACCAGATGTGTTCCACCTCATACCCATATTTTGAGCTGATGACTTGCTATACAGGGTAATAATGTCAACCAAGAAATTATGTATATTAGATATTTAGTACAGTTAGCACATGGCCATATTTTGAGAGGATATTTGGTAATGAGGATAACCAAAGCTAGAATTATAGCAAGATTGTTTTGGCCTGGTGTAATACAAGACACTGAAATCTTCTCTATAGCTTGCCCGGAATAGCAAAGAGACAGCATAACATCCTGCATTCAGATGTCCACTGATACTTATTCCTGTTATAAAAGTCCCTTTAGGGTTGATGCCAAGGGTATTTTAAGTTCATTGTATGGCCCCCATACATTCTTATTATTGACTATGCCGCAAAGTATCATGAAGTAGTATCCCTGTCAAAAGCCAGTGTTAAGTTGATTGCCAGAGGACTAGTGGTACATTTCTCCAGGTTAGAGCTTCCCAAATAAATACTTATGGACCAAGGGACCTCATTTGTATCCAGGATAATGTACTTTCTTTCCTAGTCTTTTAATGTAAAACAGTTAAGAACTTCAGTGCACCACCCTCAAACAGAATAGTTAATGAAGCATTTAATTATGGGATAAAAAAAGCCACAGCACAGGGTAGTAAGAACTGGGATCAGTAACTCCCATGCCTATTTTTTATGTAAATGAAGTGCCCTATGCCTCAGCAGGATTTACTCCATTTGAGCTATTGTATGGTAGACATTCCAGAGGTTTGCTGGCTGCAGCAAGGTTATCTTGAGAGGAGGAAAACACAGTTTAAAAGTTTCATAGCATAGTTTACAATCATGCAAGATAGATTAAAAGTTGTTATGCTTAATAGTTAAGGAACACATGCAAAGGGCTCAAGAGACAGAGGGTGCATAATAAAAATACCAGACCTAGAGCATTTGGTATTAATTTTCTGTCTGCTGAAAATAATTTCCTTGCAAGATAGTAGAGACCCTTTGATGTGATAGGAAAATGAACAAGGAGAACTACAAAATAAAACATATTTGAAAGAGTTGAAGTATTTCAGTCAGCTTGGGAGCTGAAATAAATAACAGTGGTATAGTATCAAGGAATTGTATCCCAGCTGTTCAAATAGACAAAATATTGTCTAAAGGCCAAACACAGGAAGAAAAACAATTCTAACATTGATATAAGGATTTTTTTCTCAGCTACCTGATAAAACAGATTTAAAAGTGCATTATAATGAAATTGTTTTCAGTGAAGAAGACAAATGTAAATCTTTATAGGTTACCAGAGTTCTAAAAACAGCAATAAGCGAACAAGTGAAAAATGCTTAAACTAGGAATTACTGAAGAGTTCCTCAGTGAATGGAATGCTTCGCTTGAGTGAGTCCCTGGGATGGACATCTCCAAAATATTTTGCAATGATTTCTGAAAACTGAATGACATACCCAAGCTGATACTCTAAGGTGTAGCAAGCAATTCTAGTTCTGGGGACCACCCCCCACTCTGCCCCCCTTTTAAAACTGTAACACTGCTTTTGTAACAAGCAGCTGCTACTTTTCATGCCTGCAACACATGGAATGCCAAAGAGCTTCAGTTCTGATAGTAATCACGTTGCCTCACCCTAGCTGTGCCACTGCTGACAAATATCCAATGCCCAGAGTGGATGAATTCACAGAGTGGCTAAGTAAAGCAGGGATTTTAACCACCCTAGATTTACCTTAAGGGTGATGGCAGTTTCATTTGCTCCCAAAATCAAAGAGGATACAGGATTCTCTTTGCTGAAGGACCTTCTTGCTGTACTGTGCTACTCTTTGGACTTCATAGAGTCCCTGCCATATTTCAAAGTCTTGAGGATAAAATTCTGAAACCTTATGCCATGTACTCAACTGCAAATCTTGGTGATTTAATAATTTATTCTGAAAAACTAGAAGTTACATTTATCCACAGGCAGCCAGAACTTATAGTTAAGCCAGATACTTATGGAACATGACTGGGAAGAAGTAATTAGAACCCAAAAGGAAAAAAAAAACATCAAAAACTGGTCTGTAGATAGTACCAGATGAGAAGTGAAAATGTTTTTATGACTATTTATTTCCAGGTTTGCTACCATTGCCTGTCCTTTGTCACAGCTTACAAACAGTAAGGTACCTATCCAGATATGGTAGAAGCTGATAAGGCTTGCAATAAACTGAAACCTATCTTATGTTCAGAGCCAGTCTTGGTTGCCTCCAGACCTTAGTAAAAACTGTATTATGTACACCGATGCAAAGCAGAGGTGGAAACAGTGTTATCTTAGGAAGCAGATGGTGAGGCACACCCAGTCTGGTATCCAAGCAGGATGAGAGATACGGCTGAAACAAGATACTCTGTCACAGAATGAGAATAGTTCACTATTCAGTGGGCAATAACTTCGTTACAGTATTATTTGTTGGGGTGTAGCTACACTTTGGTAAATGATCATGCACATCTGCACTTGTACCAGTAAACAGGATATAAACAGCAGATTATTACTACTATTTTGTGACTCCAACCTTTTCATTTTACCATAAATATAGGTCTGGCAACAGCTACAATAATATGGATGGATAATCATGATTCCATAACTCTTCCCATTCAAAACAGAACTGAGAATTGTATATGGAGGTGGTCACTATGGCACTGTGGGTGCTTTGATGCATCAGAAATGCTGTTATTGCATTAGAAATGTTATAAACGTATCATATATTGGCTCTCTAACAGATTACTGAAGTTTCAAAACTTCGAAAGTCATATGGTCGGGACCATATGATCAAAGTTTTGAAACTTTGAATGTTTTGAATAGAGATCAGGGTTCAGCGCGGAATGGGAAATTTACCCTTTTCCACAATGTAGTACGATCTTGGAGTTGATATATTTAAATAGCAGGGTGTGTGGGGAGTGCAGGGGGCTTTTTTGTTTTGTTATATTTTTTAATGTTCAATTTTTGAAGTTTCAGAACTTCGATAATCTGACATAGATCCATATATTACATCAACAACATTATTGCAGCATGTATGACTATTATAATTAGATAATACTTTGTACAGATGGCCTAGGAAATGAAAAGTACCCAAAACAATGTTGTTAAAAGATGTTCTGGAAGCCCACCGTGGAAGAGACATTATCCTTTTATGGAGAGGGGATTTCAAGCTCAAGAGTGGAGACTTTTTAACGAACCCTAACCAGAGGAACCATGGAAGTCCTGTGGATGCTCTGAAGGAGTAACAAGAAAATGAAATGTGGATGGATTTACAGCAGTTTGGTTTGAATGTCTGGAGGAGAACTGCTCTGTTCTTGTTTAGTTAAAACTGAACTGTGAGCTTGTAATTTCTGAATTCTGAGCTGCGAGTTACTTAAAGTATGCTTAGCATGTTACATTTGTTTTGGGAAGTGAGCTTGAATTTAGCATTTTGCTGTAAAAACTAAAATGTCTCCAGTGTGTTTCACCTGATATAATGTATTTGACCATCAAGACTATTTATATGACTATAAAGAACACAATAACAGTATATACAAAGCATCTACAGTACAGTGGCAACAAGCTGATATGAGACATGATCAACGTAGTAGTAATTCTGCTTGTTAGATATATGTACATACATATTTATGTGTGCTTCTTTCATTTTTATACATTGTATCCACCTTGGTTTTGCTTGTTTTGTATATATATATATATATATATATATATATATATATATATATATATATATATATATATATAGATTCCTATCAGATTATTGAGTTTTCCAAAACTCAAAATTCATATAGTCGGGACCATATGTTTATGAAAACTCGAATATCCAAAAAAACACACAAACATCTAACCTTTTTTATATTTTTGGAGGGGGTCAAGCCCCCCTGCACCCCCCACATGGGGAGCTGTGCTCCCCATACCCCCTGCAAATTAAATATACCAGCTCTGAGATCGCAATACAGTGAAGAAAAGGGTAAATTTCCCGTTCCGCACTGTACTATGATCTCCATTCAAAACCTTCAATTTTCAGAAACTCGATCATATGGTCTCGAGCATATGAATTTTGAGTTTCTGAAAACTCGATCATCTGATAGGGATATATATATATATATATATATATATATATATATATATATATATATATATATATATATATATACATACATACACACACACACACACACACACACACACACACACACATATATATATATATATATATATATATATATATATATATATATATAGTATATATATATGTGAGTGTGCACATGTTATAAATCTAAACACATAACTCAGCACCTAATGGACATTTTTGATGGTATTCATAGTAATGCCCTCCGTAAGTTTGTAGCGGTAGTCCATGAAGAGAGGTGCTACATTCTTATGCAAATGAGGTCAACAGAGGTCATTCACTCTGTCTAGGGAAATACAGAGGCATTCTGATAAACACATCTCCCTAAGGCAAAAGTGCAATGTGCTTAAGTTATAAGCATTAAGGGGAGAGCTATTATGAGGATAAAGGGTATAACATGTTTTCATATTGCTGCAAATCATAGAGATAAATGTTAAAGAGCCTCATTTGCATACAAGATTTATAAAGAACCCTGAAGTTATGCCAGCAGGCAATAATTAACTTGGGAAATATTGGATGTATGTTAAATGAATCAGACTAGAAGGAAAAAATTAATATTTACTACCATACTGTTTCAACAGAGGTACGATTATTGATTTCTCTTCAATAAATGTGTGTTTTATTGTATTTTAGCGCTTGTACATACATGGACAAACTACTAAAGGGATCGCTGGGGGAAATAATTAATTTTGGTGTGATCTGAGTGCTTATGCATACATGGACATACTAGTGAAAGGATTGCTAGGAGAAATATTTCATTTTGGTGATTGTGCATCCTTGGGCAAGCTACTGAAAGGATTGTGGGGGAAATGTTTAATTTTGGTGCTTGGGCATGCTTGATCATACTACTGAAGGGATTGCTGGGGGAAACATTTCATTGTGGTGCTTGTGCATACTTGGACAAACTACTGAAGGGACAGATGGAGAAATAACTCATTTTGGTGTCGCTGAAGTGCTTTTGCATACTTGGACAAACTACGCAAGGGATCAATGGGGCAAATAATTCTATTTAGGTTATGTAAGTGCTTCCGCATTCATGGATCATGGTTCATGAATTGCAAAGTAGATACAAAACATAGAGTAATACTGATGGATGTGAGTATGGTGCACATATTAGACTATGAATTGCAAGAACACTTCATTAGCATACATGGCTTTACCCAACTTCTCATTTACTTCTCATTTTACTTAATTTTCTTACACTCATTCACAGACATTGAGCATTACCATAAATGGTCTCTATGAATAGTTAGCTAGCTACACTCACTCTCAAACATCACAGATATCCTACTGTGCCTGTGCAAGGACAAGGAATACCACCCTTTATCTTTTTCTGATTAATATGTATCACCATCTAGCAGTATCACCACTGTATTTCTGTTAAATATCAATGGGTGATTGGCTTTATGTAGTCTACCTAGCAAAGGTAGTAGGAGTGAATAGCCTAAGATTATAGGGGAACACTGGTCATGTACAGTACTAAACAGCAAGGTTTAAGAAACCGGATGCGGTGACAAAAGTGGGAGAAAATAATTTAATTATGGAACTTTCTTATGTTGCTGTCAGACTAACATTGCTCTGCTTTTATGGCAGCATTATCTGACACCCCATTTCTTTTGCACCTCAGTCAGACATCACCCCACAAAAATCACATTTGTATCTTTTTCTTGTTGCAGTACACTATGCATTGTTTAAAAGCACCCTAAAGAACCCCAGACACCTGTTGCCAGTGTCACCACTCATCTTACACTACCTCAGTGTCACTAAGATGTTACGGTAAATGTATAGAATATCAAACCATTAGCTTGCTGCCTAGCCATGGCCTAATGAGTTCTGATGTAGTTTGTTTACTATCTATTACATTACAGGGTACAACATTAAGCCAAATGTAGAAATGATTTACAGTCATTTAACTGGCAGATAGTTTAATTTAATCTTTCTTAGCTAATGATAACAAAATACAAACAATGCTAGGAGAGTGATGATCTTTAATGAGACACAGTTAAAAGTTCTTTCCATGCTTTATGACCACTTTGCTCACTCCCCAAATCAACTGGGCCATTCATGATTAGTGCTTGAGTTGGGAGGTGAACACAATGGCTTACTAACATTATTTTCAGTTTTTAGATACATCATAAAGCAAATAACTCATAAACAGTCATTATCAATTGAGATTAATGGTCAATGCAACAATAAACTAAAGTTACTGTAACTGAAACTAATATGACAAGGCATAAGAAGGTCAAATGCCAATGCAGTTTACACAAGTACTAAAAAGAGTCATAAGAACTGTAAGGGCAAATGTACTTTAGACAACTGAAAAAAGAATGAACACTGATAGAATTAATAGGCAGAGGCAGCTAATACCTACTGGCAGTGAAAGAAACAAGAATGCTAAAAGTGTTGCAACTGAGACTGTGTTGTTGAAATAATTACCACAAGGTGTGGAATGAGGTGGTTGTTTAAGCAGTAAGCACAGACTGGTGGGTAGTTCATTTTGGGTTTTTACTATTACAGTTATTTTTTGAGGCATAGCAGAACTTGCAGCTTGCCATTAAGATTAAAACTGGTGAATGCAAATATGTTCCTGAATTATGTGGTGGTGTGAGTAAAACACTATTTTTTTAATTAAAGGTAAAAATTGCTACATACATATATGTGGCAAAAAGCCCTGATTGTACCACTGAATTTAAACATAAAAGTTGTTTCTCATCTGTCACCACCATTTATCCATATCAGTTTAGATAACCCTCTTTATTCTTAACAGAGGCAGGGGGGATGCCAGAACCTGTCCTAGGAGGCACTGAAACATAGTCTGGATAGGGCACTGATCTATTGCAGAATGGACAGTCTCACTCTTTCACAGAATACATGCATGCATACCTAAAAGCAAATGGATCACCATTTCACCTACTGCATGTCTTTAGGAAAAAATGGAGAAAAACAACCTTCATGCAATGGTGATTGTGGTGATTTAATTTCTGTTTATGGCCAAGAGAGACAAGGCTATCAGTACTGCCCTAAAAACATTTTGTGAAATGCTAGCATTACAGTACTGCTAAATGGGGGCAAAAGACTTTAATACTAATGAATGAGCAATGTGAAGTTATAACATCATGTACTGCCTTTAATCTGCTCCACAACACAGCTCAGCAGTACTTTAAGGCCTACTTGCCCACATTAGTCCCCCATCAAGATATTGAACATACTGTAACAGCCACATATCCCAACACACTACAGATACATCACAACTCCTTACACACACACACACACACACACACACACACACACACACACACACACACACACACACACACACACACACACACACACACACACACACACACACACACACACACACACACACACACACACACACACACACACACACACACACACACACACACTCACACACACATACACACACACACTTACTTCTAGAGCCACCCAAGCCCTGGGCTACTCCAGACAACAAATTTGCTAGCATGCTAAAGCTCCTCTTCATACACCTCCCTTTTCAGTTTTCTTCTTCTTCTACATTTAAGATTCAGCAATTCACTCCCCTAAAACCTTCCACACACAACTTTCAACTCTCTCCCCCATTCCAAACTTACCACTTCTACACTTCCCCTTTTCACCTATTATATCCAGAAATCCCTCTTCTGTTACCTTTATCTTCCTTTATGTGCATATCTTAGTGTGAAATAATGTACCTTTACTAGTTTTCTTAGTTTTGTGGAATATTCATTATGTAGTACAAAATAGTATTTCTTACCTTATACAGTATAAATGCCTTTACTAGTACATAGGATCATAGGATCGTATGATCATAGAAGTTACTAGGCTAATGGCCCTAGAGCCCTTACAAGCCTAGCCAAGTTCTACCCTTATTTCCGTGATCAGTACCTATTGCCCTGTCCAAGAGTGACACAGATGGAACCTCTGGGGTGAATTTACTGTTACCCATACAAACATCTAGATTGCATTTGAAGAGGGCCAATGAGGTGCTCTGTTTGAAATGAAGTGAAAGTCTGTGCCAAAGGTGTGGTAACCTCTGGGAGACAAATCTATTCCTTCAGCAGGTTCTATTAATATCACATACCAGGTTAAGGTCTTTTGAGTGAGTAACCTGTGTACCATTTGACTTGCGGATATGTAACATTTCCAATAAAGCAGGGTCAGAGATTTGCCTTATATGCAAGACAGAGATCTCCTCTGAGTAGTCTGTAGGAAACAGAATAAAATTACATTGATTTCAGATGATACACAATGGACATATGCTGAAGACCTAGAATTTTCCTTATGAGGAACCTTTGTAGTCTTTCTCATAACTGCAAGTGCTTGGAAAGGTACATACCAAAAGGGGCATTGTACTTGGTTATTGGCCTGATGAAGGAAGAGTACAGAGAGGTTATAACTTCTTTTTTTCCTGGAGGCAATGCCTTTACTTATGAGATGAGCACTATAGAATGACCTTCTTACAACTGTGAAGACATGGTGATCAAAGTTAAGGTTTTTGTCAACCTGTGTGCTCAGGTCTCTCACCACTGAGTGTGTACTTAGGGTACTGCTATATATGTTGTAGGTTAGCAGGAACATTGCTTTTACTGAAAGGGATAATAATACATTTTTTTTGCATCGAGTTTAAGGCCATGACTTTGGCACTAATCATTTGTTTGTGTAAGACTCACTTGTAGGATGTTGACATCATTTGGAGATTCTATGACTGCTCCCAGTTTGCAGTCATCAGCAAACTATATCAGCCACAGACCTTTAGTTTTTGCTTGTACTTTGGAAAAATAGATTCCAAAGAGTAGAGGTCCTAGGACTGATCCTTGTGGAACATCACTGGTTACAGGTCTGCTGTTGGAGGTGGATTCCCCTATTTTGACTATATGTGTTCTATCAGTGAGCCAGTTAGTGACCCATCTAATGATATAAGGGTTGATACTTAGCTGGGTGAGTTTGTCAATGATGCCTATGTAGAGGATAGTGTCAAAAGCCTTGGCTAAGTCTAGGTAGGCTGTATGTACAGATTTCCCCTTGTCCAGGGCCTTGGTGACTGTCTCAAATAAATCCACCATGTTTAACAGGAATGGTATCCCTTTGACAAATCCAAACTGAGTAGGATCAAGTGTTTGATGATTACCTATATCTTTGTTGATAAGGTCAATGATGATTCATTCCATGGCCTTGCAGATAAGGCTAGTCAGGCTAATAGTTCTATAGTTCCCAGGGTCAGTGGAAGCACCATGCTTGTGCAGGGGAATAATGCTGGACATTTTCCATTCAGCTGGGATGAAGCCAGTGCTTAGACTATGACTGAAAAGAGTACCCAGTGGTGTTGCTAATTCTTGTTGGAACTCATGTAGGATGCAGCCTGGGATGTTATCAGGTCCCATAGATGCTGTGTTTTTTGTCTTAGAGATGGCGTTTACAACCTGCTCTTTAGAGATACAAGGTAGAGGACAGGTGGTAGGGATGTCATGGGGTACGTGTGGCGGGGACAGGGGAGTGAAGTTTTCACAGAACCTCTCGGCCAACAGTTTAGCTATGTCTACAAGCTCAATATATGTGATATCATTAACTACCAGTCTGGTACAAATCAAGGCCTTTCCTTTTAGGTTACTGATGTAACTAAAGAATGCCTTATAGTTGCTCTTATTTGAGGAAGCTAATTTGGATTCATAGTTTGCTTTGGAGGACTTCACAAGAAGTCTTATTTGCTTGTTAAGCTGAGGAGGGAGTATTTCCAGTTCAGGGTTCGCTCCCTCTTACTCTTAGACAACAATTTCTTCCTCTTATTGTAAAGCCTGTTAACGGCAATTGTCCACCAGGCAGATTTGCTTTTCCTTGAGGAGCTTGTTTTGGTTCTATCAGGTACAGCTGAGTCAATGTACTTATACAGGTGTTTGTATAAAGCATTGGTGTCAAACTTGGCTTAGCTGCCAGTTCCATCTGAGGGGGTACATGCAGTGAAACTAATTATCATCCCATAAGAGGTTATATTCTGCTTTGGAGAAGTTTTTTTAGTTTAGTTGCTGCTGGGGGGGTTAGGTGTGATAGTTACATTGAATGAGACTGATTGGTGGTTAGATGCCACCAGGGAAGACCTCACAGTGGGGGTGCTACAGTGGTCCTTCATATTGGTAAGCACCAGATCCAGGATGTTGTTATCCCTTGTGGGGGTGTCATAAAGCTGGCCCAGGGCATTGGAGTTAGTGAAGTCGAGGAACCTTTGGGCAAGTGAGTTTGAGCATGAGTAATTTACCCAGTCAATGGATGGGTAGTTAATGTCACGCAAAACCATGGTGTTCGGCTGTATCTCGATAGACTCAAGTAGATCCAAATAGGCAGAATGGGTGTTTTGATTCATGGAGGGGGTCCTGTAGCTGGCAATCACTTGAATAGGTGTCCTATCAACAGTTAATTGCGCCTGAAGTATCTCCAGGGAATCATGTTGTTTAACCAATCTGGAGGTGTATTTATCTTTAATGAATATTGATACACTGTCTCCTTTAGTTTTCACGCCTTCAGTTTGTGGTCTGAATGTGCAGAAGGAGGTGTAACCTGGTATGGCTGTGATGGTCTCCACAGCCTTGAACCAGGTCTCTGTGACTGCACAAATGTCTGCGTCTTCCAAGGTGAAGACTGCTTCCAGTGAGTGCAGTTTCATGTTAAGACTCCTAGCATGTAGTGGCATAACCATGAGGTTGTTTTTAGATGGAGTTTTTACACCGGGAATTTTGTCCTTGAGACACTGCCTAAAAAAAGGCACTGTCTGGGTGGCAAGAGCCTTAGCCAGTAGGCATAATACCAGGGGTGACAGATGAAGACCATCTCTGTCAAAGCATCAAGGTCGGTCAATCATGTCAATCATTCAATCTACTGTAAAAAAAATTAGCAATATATTGCCAGGTTTGCACTGATTGATTCTACAACTTTGGATCTTATATTGTATTACTGTTTTCTTAATGAAGTTAATGTGTAACCAACATGTTATATTACCTTGCATACTTTTTGTTTATCTGGTTGTAATCCATGAGCTGAACCTGAAAATGATCCTCTTTCAGAGCTCTATCCGAGTGAACAAATGCATACATAAATAAATCAATACAAAACTTTACTTACTGGCCAAACAATTGCTGGCTTAAAGCTGTGGATATATATATATGCAAAAGCAGAATAAATGTCTCCACAAAAACTGAAGAAATGTTTTTCCTTTCAGGGTGTTTTGGGAAATACAAGAGTATAATTCACAGAGAAAATATGTCTCAAGTATAACCCTCTGGTATTCTTCTGCTGGAAGAAAATTTGGCAGAAAATTGGAAATATCTGGTGTAGAAATGTGATCATTCCTCTCTGCCAGTGAATTAATTAATAAGCTTGAAAAATCCAAAGTACTAAATTCCTACATGTCATTGGGAACAAGCAATATGAGACCCAATAATTTGTGGGGAAAGAAATGATAAAACATGGGGTGGGCTTTTAACAGAAACAGATCTGACCTCATAAAATTATGTGTATGTGAAAAGAGCAACTGAAATTACTAGTGCATAACTGAATTGTCTGAGGAAAAAGGATGCCCGTGACATAAATGTGATTCAAATAAACAGTTAAAAGTGAAGAATAAAATCAAGTTGTCCTATAATATTAATGTACATGAAAAGGAAAGCTATCCATGATATAATGTGTTTTAATTAAGACAGGATCCAAGTTGGAGAACACGGAAGTTCTTGTATAATTTTAAATGAAGCTTGCAGTAATGATGTAAAGCTATAAACATGAGTCAAACCATTGTCAGCATTTGATGAATCTTACAGAATCTGTGCTTGAAAATGGATTTTATATACATACACAACATACACACACATACCTTTAGAGAGATAGATAACTGCATTCTAAATCAAATTGCCAGAATATCGACATCCAAAATGGCAGTGCATTAATGTTAACAACAAAACATCAACGGGCTATTGTGCATGTTCTAAAGATTAACCTTGCAGCATACTTCCCTGTACCCTTCAAAGAGTGGCTGTGGCCCCCTATACCCTATGCTAATTTATGAATACTAACTTTGAGATCACGCAATCCCTGGGGGAAAGGCATATTCCCTACCCAGGGATTGTTGATCACATACATCTTTCGACCACCTGTTTCTGTTGTCCTAATTGTGTAGACCAAACAGATGTCAATATTTGAACTGTTCACTCAGAAGTACCAAAACCGCACACACACACACACACACACACACACACACACACACACACACACACACACACACACACACACACGCACATATCTATATCTATAGCTAAATATACCTATAGATATCTATATTTATATCTATCTCTTTCTCTCTATATAAATATGTATGCGTCCCCTTCAATTTTCCGACATCCCAGAATGCCAACAACCAAATGGCCAACAACATATGAGCGACATTCAGAATTCCAACAATGCGAAACCGGCATCTCACTATAGTGTGGAATGGAAAGATTTCCATTCCTGCACTGCAGTGCGATCTCGGAGTTGGTATATTAAAGTTACAGTGGGTGTGGGGGGCAGAGCCCCCCTCGGGGGGGTGCAGGGGAGCATGGCCCTCCTGCTAGCAGGTTAAAGGAAATTTTATTTTCCTTTTTTGTGGACTTCTTACAATGTCGGCCTTTCCAAATGTCAGTCATATGGTGTCGGCCATATGGTTGTCGGCATTCTGGACTGTCGGTGTTGTGTAGGGGATCCAAATATATATATATATATATATATATATATATATACATACATATATATATATATATATATATATATATATATATATATATATATATATATATATACACACATATATAAATAAATATATATATATATATATATATATATATATATATATATATATATATATATATATATATATATATATATATATATATATATATATATATATATATATATATGTATATATATATATATATATATATATATATATATATATATATATATATGTATATATATATATATATATATATACATATATATATATATATATATATATATATATATATACTAAATGATGTTTTCAAAAATGTATATGTTGTTAAACATATATCTGAAGCTATGGAGAAAACTGGTTAGCTGAGGGTGAAGCAGTGAGATATTAACATGATAAAAGTATCCAAAGTCCAAGGAATCTCCAGAGAACCAAGCAAAAATAGTAAATTTTATTTTGTTCAGACAAGCGCTTTCGCCAATAATAGCTTCATCAGGTCTATCTAATACAAATAAATTAAGAAGCTGCTTATATATATCATCTTGAAAGTTCAATTAAACATAATTACATCACTGACTTAAAAGGGAAATGTCACTGTTCTTAAAACAAATTAATTGAAGATCATATTCCTTCTAATATACTTATAAATATCTTATATCATATTAAATAGATGCTCATGTGTATATAGATATATGAATAAATATGTAGAAAACAAATATGAGATGTATGAAAATGAACTAGATAACTAGGCTTATATGTGCATATGTAGTGTCACAAGCGTGTATTTATAGTTAGCTGAGTAGTCTGAAGATATATATTTGTGCATAAGCTAATGTGATGAAGTAATATATGAAATGCTTGTGCAAAAATGTATGACAATCTCTGAAATACATATGTATATTATATGGCAACCGTCCATCCTTTTATATGCAAGTACAGAGAATATATACCTATAAGTGTGAGGACTTAAAAATACATATTGATAATGTATTTAATAAATGTGACACATATCAAAAATGTTGAAAATGTTAAAATGTACATACTAGTGAAAACTCATCACATGAATGTTTAAAAATTATTCATAAAACTTATATCAATATTAAAATATATAAAATATGTACTTCTATATAAAGATATGGAATACTTATCTAATATCAGTACTCTTTGAGGTACATATTATATACAAACATAGATATTGAGAAATAATACAATCCAAATACATCTGTAGATCTGAAAGATGTCTTACTTAATTTTCCTTCTTTTCCTCAGTTTGGGTTTTATGGATACTCTCTCATTTAAACCTTTCCCATTATCTGCTCTTAATCGTATAATCCAATCATTCTCTCTATCCTCCGTGTGATTGCGAATGTCTCCTCCTCTACTATTGATTGGTATCACTTCTAAGACTCTGAAATGGAAAGTATGTGTAGAGTCATTTTCTACTACATGTTTAGCTAGAGCGTTATTCTGATAACATTTCTTAATGTGATAAGCATGTTCTCTGATGCGGTCTCTAAATCTACGATTGGTTTTCCCTACGTAGAAACACTTGCATACTACACATACTGCTAGATATACTATATTAGAAGTCATGCAATTTGCTGCAGTAGTAGTTTTAAAGACTTTCCCTGTATCTGGGTGCAAAAAGATAGTGCTGGTGTCTATATAAGAGCAAAAATTGCATTTGCCGCATGGCTCAGTATGTCCTATATTGGTAACTGGCTGGCTTCCCTTAGTGTCACATAGCATCCTTTTCAAGTTTCTCCGATTTCTGTATTGGAATTTCGGAGTTTCACCTACAATATTTTTTATCTCTCCATTTATATCAAAAATGCTCCAATACTTGCTTATGATATCCCTAATCCTATAACTGTCAGAAGTAAAAGACGTCATGAATTTGACAATTTGGGAATTGTACTCAGTAGCTGTATTGCTATGTGGCTTGTCAGGGCCAAAATATGGTGTGGCAATAGTTGTCCTTAAATTAGGTAAATCTTGTAAATTGCTCTCAACCTCATGCTCTTGGTATCCTCTCTCTGATAGCCTACCCTTCAACAAATCTAGTTCCAAGTTGAAACCTTCAGTTGTTGGATTAAGTCTAGAGGCCCTTATTCCCTGTCCTCTTATGATGTTCTTGAATACAAATGAGGGGTGCATACTTGATCTCACTAATAGAGAATTACTATAGCATGCTTTGCGAAAAATCCCTGTATTAATCAACCCATTGGGCAACTTCTCTATGTACAAATCAAGGAATTCAATCTTATTCCTTGAATAACTCAATGTGAAAGTAAGAAAGCCCGTTAGGTCATTGATGGTTCTAAGGAATAGCTCTAATTGTTCTGCTGTTCCTTTCCATAGGAGGAAGACGTCATCGACAAAACGTCGATAGAATGTAACATGCTCAACAAATATTCCTGTTTTGAATAGCACCTCCTCCTCCCAGTATGCCAATACCATATTAGCATAGCTATTGGCGCATGGGGTGCCCATGGCTACCCCATCCACCTGCTTATATGTAGTGTCATCAAACATGAATATATTATTATTTAAAACCAAGTCCAAGAAATAAGATATCAAATCTATCTTGGTCATACTATAGGTACTATGTTTCCTTAAATAGTCAGAAATAAAGGATGAACCTTCCCTATTTGGTATAACAGTAAATAAAGACTGTATGTCTAATGTAGCAAACATAAATGACTCAGGTTCAGATTCATTGCCAATGCATTCATATAAATCTAATAAAAATTGTTTCGAATCTCTTAGTACAAACTTATTGTTGTTCAATACAGGTCTGAGATTCTTTTCTATGTAGACAGATAGATGCTCAGTAATCCAACTTCGTCCTGAGACTATCGGTCTCATGGGAGGATTGGCCTGGTTCTTATGGATTTTTGGTAGTCCATGCATGATCGGGACTAAAGGTTCTTTGATCATTAAGTAACCAAATAAATCTTCATCAATCTTGTTATTGTGAAAGAGATCCATTATTATATTCTTAATTGCTGTTATAATATTTTTATGTCATGAGAATCTATGATTTCGTAGAATCTATCACCTAACATGTCCTTCATGGCTGCATAATACTGATTTAGATCCATTACTACAGTTCGTCCTCCCTTATCTGCTGGCCTGACCACAATGGTGCTATCAGCCTGCAGATTTTTAAGCCCATTCTCTCACCATGTGTCAGATTGTCAAAATAATACTGTCTCCTATCTCTATATTCATTGTAATACTTGTGTAATTCATCTTCTGTTAACCATTGATAGGTTTCTATAATAGGATGATTAATTGGAACATAATCACTGAGTTTCTTGAAAGTAAATTTTCTATCTGTTTGTTGTATATCATTAGTGTCTTTGAATTGTAATTTTAACATAATGTTTCTACAAAACAATTTCAGATCTGATACAGTCTCCGTTATATTACTTTTACTTTTTGGTATGAAGTTCATGCCCTTTTCCAATGGAGAGATCTCATCTTTAGTCAACACTCTATTTGACAAATTAAATACTGAGCTGGCATTTATTTCTTCCACATTTTCCTCAATGTTTGATTCTGAGGAAAATCCTCCGAATATTTCCTTTTCTGGCGCCCCCGACTCACAGAGCGCGTGCGTCTTGGACCCTTCTCCAAGCGCACTGGGAGGGGAAAAGAAATATTCATGGTAGTCTCGTGTCCTGTCTTTGAATGAGAATCCAGTACTTTCTTCCTCACAACTACCTCTGCATTTTCAACATTAATACCAGAATTGGTTTTATTTCCGATCACCTGGATCGTGGGATATAAATTAGTATCTTCATTCATGCTAGGATGCATGATATGAATAACATCATTAGAATCATCAGGATTATGACTATTAATGAAGTCTCTACCTCCTGTTTGTTGTACATTCACAGTCTCCTCATTCGTTAAGCTATTTTGTGGAGCATCACCATCTATCATGGCTTTTGTAGTCTCTGAAATATTAGTATCATCCTCTATAAATGTTATCTCACTCATGCTGTGTTGTAAGGCCTGTGCAGCTGTATTGGGGTCTGTTACAACCATACTTCTATTAACATTTAAATTAGGAGTATTAACATTAGTGGTACAATTAGTACTGTTGCTATCAATTCCCATGTCTGCATTCCTCCCTCTTGCAGTGACTGACCTTACTGCTGCAATGTTGTCTGAATTCTTTACATTGTTTACATTAGGTCTATTCCTAGATCCTATGTTCACATCTCTACCATCAGAATCATGTAAAACATTCATGCTAGTAACAGATGAAGATACATTTGATACATGCGACACAGTATGGACATTCTGCAAAGAGTTACTAAGGTTTCTAGCTTGATTCACATTATTACTGTTATTTCTAGCTTGATTCACATTATTGCTGTTATTATTATATCTCGGCCACGCGAAGACTTGGCCAGATTTAAAATCGGTTAAGTCCCTACTGATTTTGTGTTTCTTCTGTGTAATCAGCTTTCTCTCCAGTGCTGATACACTATCTAAAATATTTTCAAACAGAGGGGTTACAGTACCTTCATCAAAGTCATTATAAATGGTCGAGTATCTGTTGTTAATCTCTTTATTCAACGCTTCCTCTTCTGGCGCAAAAAACTCTATAAGTAACTCCAAATATTTCCTGCTGGCTTCCAAGTTGAGTTTCTACCAGGCTGCTAGGAGTTCAGGGTAGTCGCGTCCTTGGCTGGGCATATTAAATATGCGCAGACCTCGTGGCACTATGTTTACGTCTAAGCAATATTGCAAGTGCATCCGCTGTACTTGCAGCCTCTTCAATTTGAAGAAGCTCCGTTCTACACCTTCCAAAAGGTGGTGTAGCTTCTCCATGTTCGTGTTGTCTCCAGCGATGTCATCATTCGTTGCCAACGTATCAAGCCTCCATGCTGAAACGGCCGTGCAATCCAAATGCTGCTTAAAGCGGCGATGCAGTAAGCCCTTCCTCTGGTGTTCACCTCGAGGGTTGTAACCAAGTTCGATATTTGCCATGCTTGTGTTATTGTAGTTCACAATGGAAAAAACAGTCTAATATTCGTCTGACAACAAAACTCAGATTATATAGACGCACAATCCTTTAACAGGAGAGTACTCCGTACTCCGTACTCAAAAGTCACTTTTAAGTTGAAGGAAACAGCACTCAATGCTCCGTGAGGTGGTTGTTAATAAATCAGAATCAAATGAAAGGATAAAACCACCACTACGGTAAACGCCCTCAGTTAGAAGAGGAATAACAAATGGAGAAAACTGGTTAGCTGAGGGTGAAGCAGTGAGATATTAACATGATAAAAGTATCCAAAGTCCAAGGAATCTCCAGAGAACCAAGCAAAAATAGTAAATTTTATTTTGTTCAGACAAGCGCTTTCGCCAATAATAGCTTCATCAGGTCTATCTAATACAAATAAATTAAGAAGCTGCTTATATATATCATCTTGAAAGTTCAATTAAACATAATTACATCACTGACTTAAAAGGGAAATGTCACTGTTCTTAAAACAAATTAATAGAAGATCATATTCCTTCTAATATACTTATAAATATCTTATATCATATTAAATAGATGCTCATGTGTATATAGATATATGAATAAATATGTAGAAAACAAATATGAGATGTATGAAAATGAACTAGATAACTAGGCTTATATGTGCATATGTAGTGTCACAAGCGTGTATTTATAGTTAGCTGAGTAGTCTGAAGATATATATTTGTGCATAAGCTAATGTGATGAAGTAATATATGAAATGCTTGTGCAAAAATGTATGACAATCTCTGAAATACATATGTATATTATATGGCAACCGTCCATCCTTTTATATGCAAGTACAGAGAATATATACCTATAAGTGTGAGCGGACTTAAAAATACATATTGATAATGTATTTAATAAATGTGACACATATCAAAAATGTTGAAAATGTTAAAATGTACATACTAGTGAAAAACTCATCACATGAATGTTTAAAAATTATTCATAAAAACTTATATCAATATTAAAAATATATAAAAATATGTACTTCTATATAAAGATATGGAATACTTATCTAATATCAGTACTCTTTGAGGTACATATTATATACAAACATAGATATTGAGAAATAATACAATCCAAATACATCTGTAGATCTGAAAGATGTCTTACTTAATTTTCCTTCTTTTCCTCAGTTTGGGTTTTATGGATACTCTCTCATTTAAACCTTTCCCATTATCTGCTCTTAATCGTATAATCCAATCATTCTCTCTATCCTCCGTGTGATTGCGAATGTCTCCTCCTCTACTATTGATTGGTATCACTTCTAAGACTCTGAAATGGAAAGTATGTGTAGAGTCATTTTCTACTACATGTTTAGCTAGAGCGTTATTCTGATAACATTTCTTAATGTGATAAGCATGTTCTCTGATGCGGTCTCTAAATCTACGATTGGTTTTCCCTACGTAGAAACACTTGCATACTACACATACTGCTAGATATACTATATTAGAAGTCATGCAATTTGCTGCAGTAGTAGTTTTAAAGACTTTCCCTGTATCTGGGTGCAAAAGATAGTGCTGGTGTCTATATAAGAGCAAAATTGCATTTGCATGGCTCAGTATGTCCTATATTGGTAACTGGCTGGCTTCCTTAGTGTCACATAGCATCCTTCTCAAGTTTCTCCGATTTCTGTATTGGAATTTCGGATTTTCAGCTACAATATTTTTTATCTCTCCATTTATATCAAAATGCTCCAATACTTGCTTATGATATCCCTAATCCTATAACTGTCAGAAGTAAAAGACGTCATGAATTTGACAATTTGGGAATTGTACTCAGTAGCTGTATTGCTATGTGGCTTGTCAGGGCCAAAATATGGTGTGGCAATAGTTGTCCTTAAATTAGGTAAATCTTGTAAATTGCTCTCAACCTCATGCTCTTGGTATCCTCTCTCTGATAGCCTACCCTTCAACAAATCTAGTTCCAAGTTGAAACCTTCAGTTGTTGGATTAAGTCTAGAGGCCCTTATTCCCTGTCCTCTTATGATGTTCTTGAATACAAATGAGGGGTGCATACTTGATCTCACTAATAGAGAATTACTATAGCATGCTTTGCGAAAAATCCCTGTATTAATCAACCCATTGGGCAACTTCTCTATGTACAAATCAAGGAATTCAATCTTATTCCTTGAATAACTCAATGTGAAAGTAAGAAAGCCCGTTAGGTCATTGATGGTTCTAAGGAATAGCTCTAATTGTTCTGCTGTTCCTTTCCATAGGAGGAAGACGTCATCGACAAAACGTCGATAGAATGTAACATGCTCAACAAATATTCCTGTTTTGAATAGCACCTCCTCCTCCCAGTATGCCAATACCATATTAGCATAGCTATTGGCGCATGGGGTGCCCATGGCTACCCCATCCACCTGCTTATATGTAGTGTCATCAAACATGAATATATTATTATTTAAAACCAAGTCCAAGAAATAAGATATCAAATCTATCTTGGTCATACTATAGGTACTATGTTTCCTTAAATAGTCAGAAATAAAGGATGAACCTTCCTATTTGGTATAACAGTAAATAAAGACTGTATGTCTAATGTAGCAAACATAAATGACTCAGGTTCAGATTCATTGCCAATGCATTCATATAAATCTAATAAAAATTGTTTCGAATCTCTTAGTACAAACTTATTGTTGTTCAATACAGGTCTGAGATTCTTTTCTATGTAGACAGATAGATGCTCAGTAATCCAACTTCGTCCTGAGACTATCGGTCTCATGGGAGGATTGGCCTGGTTCTTATGGATTTTTGGTAGTCCATGCATGATCGGGACTAAAGGTTCTTTGATCATTAAGTAACCAAATAAATCTTCATCAATCTTGTTATTGTGAAAGAGATCCATTATTATATTCTTAATTGCTGTTATAATATTTTTTATGTCATGAGAATCTATGATTTCGTAGAATCTATCACCTAACATGTCCTTCATGGCTGCATAATACTGATTTAGATCCATTACTACAGTTCGTCCTCCCTTATCTGCTGGCCTGACCACAATGGTGCTATCAGCCTGCAGATTTTTTAAGCCCATTCTCTCACCATGTGTCAGATTGTCAAAATAATACTGTCTCCTATCTCTATATTCATTGTAATACTTGTGTAATTCATCTTCTGTTAACCATTGATAGGTTTCTATAATAGGATGATTAATTGGAACATAATCACTGAGTTTCTTGAAAGTAAATTTTCTATCTGTTTGTTGTATATCATTAGTGTCTTTGAATTGTAATTTTAACATAATGTTTCTACAAAACAATTTCAGATCTGATACAGTCTCCGTTATATTACTTTTACTTTTTGGTATGAAGTTCATGCCCTTTTCCAATAGAGAGATCTCATCTTTAGTCAACACTCTATTTGACAAATTAAATACTGAGCTGGCATTTATTTCTTCCACATTTTCCTCAATGTTTGATTCTGAGGAAAATCCTCCGAATATTTCCTTTTCTGGCGCCCCCGACTCACAGAGCGCGTGCGTCTTGGACCCTTCTCCAAGCGCACTGGGAGGGGAAAAGAAATATTCATGGTAGTCTCGTGTCCTGTCTTTGAATGAGAATCCAATACTTTCTTACTCACAACTACCTCTGCATTTTCAACATTAATACCAGAATTGGTTTTATTTCCGATCACCTGGATCGTGGGATATAAATTAGTATCTTCATTCATGCTAGGATGCATGATATGAATAACATCATTAGAATCATCAGGATTATGACTATTAATGAAGTCTCTACCTCCTGTTTGTTGTACATTCACAGTCTCCTCATTCATTAAGCTATTTTGTGGAGCATCACCATCTATCATGGCTTTTGTAGTCTCTGAAATATTAGTATCATCCTCTATAAATGTTATCTCACTCATGCTGTGTTGTAAGGCCTGTGCAGCTGTATTGGGGTCTGTTACAACCATACTTCTATTAACATTTAAATTAGGAGTATTAACATTAGTGGTACAATTAGTACTGTTGCTATCAATTCCCATGTCTGCATTCCTCCCTCTTGCAGTGACTGACCTTACTGCTGCAATGTTGTCTGAATTCTTTACATTGTTTACATTAGGTCTATTCCTAGATCCTATGTTCACATCTCTACCATCAGAATCATGTAAAACATTCATGCTAGTAACAGATGAAGATACATTTGATACATGCGACACAGTATGGACATTCTGCAAAGAGTTACTGAGGTTTCTAGCTTGATTCACATTATTACTGTTATTTCTAGCTTGATTCACATTATTGCTGTTATTATTATATCTCGGCCACGCGAAGACTTGGCCAGATTTAAAATCGGTTAAGTCCCTACTGATTTTGTGTTTCTTCTGTGTAATCAGCTTTCTCTCCAGTGCTGATACACTATCTAAAATATTTTCAAACAGAGGGGTTACAGTACCTTCATCAAAGTCATTATAAATGGTCGAGTATCTGTTGTTAATCTCTTTATTCAACGCTTCCTCTTCTGGCGCAAAAAACTCTATAAGTAACTCCAAATATTTCCTGCTGGCTTCCAAGTTGAGTTTCTGCCAGGCTGCTAGGAGTTCAGGGTAGTCGCGTCCTTGGCTGGGCATATTAAATATGCGCAGACCTCGTGGCACTATGTTTACGTCTAAGCAATATTGCAAGTGCATCCGCTGTACTTGCAGCCTCTTCAATTTGAAGAAGCTCCGTTCTACACCTTCCAAAAGGTGGTGTAGCTTCTCCATGTTCGTGTTGTCTCCAGCGATGTCATCATTCGTCGCCAACGTATCAAGCCTCCATGCTGAAACGGCCGTGCAATCCAAATGCTGCTTAAAGCGGCGATGCAGTAAGCCCTTCCTCTGGTGTTCACCTCGAGGGTTGTAACCAAGTTCGATATTTGCCATGCTTGTGTTATTGTAGTTCACAATGGAAAAAACAGTCTAATATTCATCTGACAACAAAACTCAGATTATATAGACGCACAATCCTTTAACAGGAGAGTACTCCGTACTCCGTACTCAAAAGTCACTTTTAAGTTGAAGGAAACAGCACTCAATGCTCCGTGAGGTGGTTGTTAATAAATCAGAATCAAATGAAAGGATAAAACCACCACTACGGTAAACGCCCTCAGTTAGAAGAGGAATAACAAATGGAGAAAACTGGTTAGCTGAGGGTGAAGCAGTGAGATATTAACATGATAAAAGTATCCAAAGTCCAAGGAATCTCCAGAGAACCAAGCAAAAATAGTAAATTTTATTTTGTTCTATTTTTGTGCTATGGCATTTATCGTTACTACTGACATGAAAACAGGATACATTGAATTCTGAAAGTGCATTTAAATCATTGAAACAGGTATATTAGCAGGGTATTGCAAGACATTCTGAACATTTATGGACAGAATGTAGAATTCAAACTAGACACAGGCACAGATCATGTCAGATAATCATTTTGAACTGTTTGAGACCTTGAGTGTCAAGTTAAGCAATAACCAAATCCTGTGCAAAATGTTACAATGGGGAATGCCACCATCCCCGAAAAAGCACCAAATATCGAAATGCTTTACTGCAGCGGACCCAGGATCAAGTGCTAACATCGGTCCTGAAGAGGGCAAGTTCAGACATTCAGAAATATCATTATTTATTCAGGGTTTACTACAGCTACAATAATGGCTACTACACTACAATTATTAATGCACAATGTAGGCAAAAGAATGCTGACCAGACATCTCAAGTTGAGTTATGGATATGACTAGAAGTCACTGATTTGATAAGCTCAGCTGTTTAATAGGACATAAGAAAATAGTTCTTTTAATCTGATTGGACTCAAGCCTGTGTATGACAGAATAGTATAAACTATGATTTAAAAAAATGACATCAGTGTAAGAGGGTGACAGTGCAGATTTCTGCAGCACAGGGCTAATATGTCCGGTGAGAACACAAGGCCATCACATTCTCCATGATCTCCATATTAGTGATATACAGAAACTCAGTCCAACAGATTTGGGGCTTTTTGTGAATAAGTTACTAAGCAATGCTATGGAGGTGTGTAAGGCAAATCTCATGCTAACAATCTTACTAAGCAAAAAAAAAAAAAAAGTGTAGCACCCTGACTTTCTGAAAAAAAAAGTCCTTTGAGTTGATTGGCAGGTTGTGCTGTTAGTCTAATGACCACTTGAAAAATGCACCTGGATCACCTGAAGCCATAAACATTTAAGATGATTAATTGAATTAATCAAAAATTATGGTTTGGTATGATGTATTTAAACAATGTGTATTTTTTTTGTTTGTTTGACTCCCTTAGAAGGGCTTGTGTTGAGGCACTGTGGAGTGAAAATAAATTCTGTTTTTCTATCTTCATGATTTGATTTATTTGGTAGTTTATTTAGTGTGGCCCTGTGGAGCCTAACAGCAATTGTAGCACAGCCTTTTGCTCAAAAATAGGAGAAATGTCTCAGTTTCCTTGGTACTATGTTTGGCTAGTCATACATTTATTCATTTGTGGTTAAATGTTTAATTATAAATGGAAGTGTTATAATTAGCTCAGGAACATTTAATATTTTGTATAATGGTTGATTTAGTATCTGTATACATTTCTGGTGGTAATTATGGGATACATTAGGCTGCTTCCCCTACACGGGGAATTGAAAGGGCTTCTCCTCCCATAGAAAACAAAGATTTTTTTCCAAATTACATCAAATGTATTTTGGATCACTATATTTTATCAAAACTGTACTAATTGAAATTTCAAATAAAATGACTGACACCCTGAAAAAATACTTAGATACTCACTTAACGTTAGGGTTCTTTAATTCATCAGTTTTAGTAATTTTGAAAAAAAGACAGATAAATACATGATGCGCTGACCTGGTATCCCAGTTTGCAGTGTCAGCAGACTACAGGACAAAGTATTACGTTAGAAATAAGGATAATAGTTCAGAATGTCAGATAATAGTTCAGAATGTCAGATCCTGGATGCAGCTAACTTAGCAAAAATAAATAAAGTCCTCTTTCCAGAGGAAAAACAATCCAGTTAATGGTTAAAGTAGAGCTTTATTCAAAGATGACAAGTGTTCATGTCTGATTCCATACTGACAAATGAGCAGGTTAAATAATAATATTGCAGGGGGAGGTACCAGATCTGCCTAGGTAAGGGGTTTTACCTGGTGTCTGAATGTTACCCTGAAGTTGCAAAGTCTTATATCATTCTACATGTTAGCAATGTTAGTATCTCTCATCAACAGTACATGAAAGAAACCACCACCTTACCACAACTTAAAGGAGCAAATACATTTTTTTAAATAGAACAGAGTAAATAAGGACAGAATTCAATCAGAAAGTAAACATTTAGAAACACTTTCACCCTTACCCCTTGATTCACTATCCTTCTGTGTAGGACTAGCTTAGCCCTGCATGGAAGCGGCTGCTTAGGAGCAGGACAGCAGCACGCCATGCATATTAATGAAGGAGCGCTGCCTGAGCTCCTAATCTTACACAGAGCATGTAAGAGTGCAGGGGGCATGTCTGAGACCAGAGCTCTCAAAATATACATGCCACTGCAATGAAGAACAGCAGACAATTCATAAAAGAATGAGTGACACCGCTCAAAGGTGTACGCATACCCTCAGCAACTTCCCCCCACATATACAAGAGCAATAGTTAAAACAACAAATATAAAGATATTTTATTTTATTTTTTTATGAAACAGATTAAATTTAACCATAGGTGCATGGGTTTGCCCATCGCTTAGCTACAGTTAATGCAGCTTAAATGGCAGAAGATGATAAAAAGCAAGATATATGCAAATGAAGCAGTACAACAATAGTGTAGTGGCCAGAGCAATTGCCTTACGAGCAGTCACTCCCGGTTCAAGTCCCACTGCAGTGTATTCCATTTTCCATGTCAAATCACTTTATGACCAATATTTTTAGTTGCATAACCTACTAAATAACATATATTTGTGAACTGGAGTACTGCATTAAATGCAGATGTGAGGTGTCAGTGTCATAATGTTGCAAAGTCCACAGATAATCACACGTGCCTCATACAGTATATGTACACAGGAATCAGGGATACAAATGGAAGGTACAATGTATAATGAATGATAACTCCATACAGCTTCCAAATCCCCCACCTGCCGAAGAACCATTAGACATTACTGTCTAAAGTAGTGCAGTGGTAAGCGGGAGTAAACACTAGTAAGCAAGTGTAAGCATTATTAAGCAGTAGTAAGCGGATTTAAGCCTGTTTGCACGGGGGCAAGCAATGCGCACACAGGTTAAGCAATATTGAAGCTAACTCTCTGTAAGCATATTAAACCAGAAGTTAGCATTGCTTACCCTCATGCAAACCCTTACAAACCCGCTTACAATTGCTTAAAAGTGTCTTAATCACTCTGGATGCAACAACCGCTGTTCTGGACAGAAACAAAATAAACAGCATTTGCAAGTCTTGAACCCAGGACCCTGTACACTATAGTCACAGTAATTAACCACTAAGCCATCACAGCAGTACATAACATTGGGTTATCACCAGACAAATCCTCACTATAGGAAAATCAAACTGAACATGGGAATGGAATCAATATACAGTCTTATGTTGTATAACCTACTACATAACATAAATATGTGAATTGGAGTACTGCAGTAAGCCCAGATGTGAGGTGTCATTGTAATAAAGTGCTGAAGCCCCCTAATAAACTCAAGGACCCCATACAGTGTACATACACATGAATCATGGATACCAGACACATATATAGCATGTAATGAATAATAAATCAATGCCAAAAAGCAAATATAATGCAAATAAAATATTAAACAATGCTAAGCATTGCACAGCCCAGCTTAATAGGTGTAAGCAATGTGTAGGCCAGCTAACTCAATTTACCCATTGGTATACCCCTTTAAACAATGCCAACCTTAGGTAAGCAGGTTTGCTTATAGTTTAGCCTTTTCAAAACCATCCAGTCACTGAAAAATGTGGGAAATCTGCCCTATTTAAACCCAACAAGTGGAAAAACATCTCATAACTGGTTGTAGCTTCCCCTTGCAAGCACTATGTTTGGAATGGGAGAGGGTGTGCACTTTCAGGTGCAGCGCTAGGGCATCTAGGAGTCCAGAGTCATGGCAGGTCTCCTTGTGAAAGACCATGAGCAGAGACTACTGCAGGGTCAGTAACAGGGTTTCCAATATAAAGGGAGGCCTGAGGCCATCTTGCCCGTGACCTCACCAGTGCCACTGGCATACCCCGGACTGGTGAGCAGGTCAGGCATCACTATGCCAACCTGAAGTGGCAAAAGGGGGGTCTCTTGGATCAGTAGATCCATGAGGCTAGGAGGACAGGGGAGGTCCCAGCTGTGTGTATCACTCCACTACCTGTTTAATAATTGCCAGCTCATGTATATTATAGATAGGTTCGTTCTTCTTTCAGCTTTTCCTGGTTAGGGGTCACCACAGTAGAACTCTGGTCTGCTAATGATTGGTAGTAGATTTTTTATGGTGCTGAGGTGCCAGCTCGATGCCCAACCTTCAACGAAGGCACACCCATTATACGCATGTCTTTTGAACGCCACTCGACCGCGGGGAGGACATGCAGACTCCACACAGAAGGTGCTTGTATGGCTAAATATTCCTCTTATGTCCTTCACAGTGGCAAGTGAGCGGGCTGGGAACCAGAAGGCCCATGGATGTTGCTTGGAGTGGTTGCAACGCGAGGCAGGTTAGTAATACTCTTACATGTACTGTCATAGGAAATAAACCTAAAAGTATTAGTAAGTCAAGTTAATTGCCTGTATAAAACCTGTATTGTGTAAGGCAAGTACTGCATACACCAGAGAATAGGGCAGGAAGAGTCTCATATAGGTTGCATGTAAATAAAAGCATAATAGCTTGACAAGAAAGGTCTAATTGCTGGACTGCATGTGTTTACTCTGGTATCATATGGTAATGTAGATTTGCAATCACTTAATAGTACTGTTGTATTAAGAACTGTTACCCACACTGTGCAACATAAATAAAATGTGTAGGAATGTCTGTATATGTCTGGTGTAATCCCAAGAGGTCATATAGTACAACTGAGAGAGACATAGAAAAGAGTAAAAAGACAAACAACAAAATCCAAATAGCACACTTTACTGCAATGTGAACTGTTGTATTTTTAGCACATCCAGCCATGGTTCGAATCCTGGGAGTGGCAGTAGTCTGCATACAGAATCATACCCCACAACTGTACAGATATGTCCAGAATGTCCAGTAAATTGGCCCATATCTGCTGCTTATCACTCTGTCTCCCTTGGAAATCAGCGGGATGATCCCAGACATATAGGCAGCAAACAAGAAATACAACTGAGTGTCACACATCTATAAGAACAAACCTGTCACTCTAGCAACTCCCCAAACTATTATGAGTGTAATAAGCCAAATATGTCCCATCTACACCCCCATGTTGTCAAGCTGTGACCAGAGTGTGTACAGTAGCAGAGTGAGGTGTATGTGCATAATACTAATGTGGATTCTGGTAATTTGTGTGGCAACATTCAGGTAGTGCTAACAAACTTTACTCCCACAGGACCGTCAGATACGAACACTGTGCCTAGAAATAAAAGATTGATACCCTGTACTTGTACTCTTTACTCTGGTATTGTATGGCATTGTCAGTGCTGCAGTTGCTCTGAATAATAAGGTATAACTCATCACTGTCACCCAGACTGTGCTACATAATATAACTGTCTAGGAAATCCTGTATAAGAGTGTTTTAAGTCACTAAAGGTTTAAGAGGGCAATAGTCTAAATATGTCCTCGTTCACCTGCATGTGGTCAAGACATGGCCAGAGACTGTGCAAAAGAGATGGACAGGTATGTGCATAACATCAACCTGGAATCTGGGAGTATGTGTAGAAACAGGTAGTGTTAACAAACAATTCCTCCAAAGGTATACCAGGTAAGAGGTGTATACTGTAGGTAAAACCACTTCATGTATATAGTTGTTGACAGCCATAACACTGTCCAAACTAAGGCAGTAGGGTAGTGTACTAATTCTTGTAAGGTACAGATAACAGCACTGACTAGGAAAGTAATGCGAACTACAGGAATATACTAGTTGTTAATTGACATCTTTCTCCCCCCCCCCACCATATCTGCAACAATAAACTAAATATCCAACTCAATTGGTACGTGCTGACTTAACTGTAATGTTGGGACATATGTCCTGTTGCTTGATAATTATTTAAATCTGTTTCTATGCATGTGCTATGTTGAAATACTCTAACATTGGTGGCATGGTGCCATCAATGTACCTGCATGCTGTTGTAATTGCCACTGTGGTCCCATATATGCATGTGTTCTGTTTGCTATGCAGCTGTTCCATATCTGGTGTCTGTGTTAATGGGAATATCTATGCATTCTGTTATACCTAATCCTGGAATGTGTTGACTATTACTAAACCACATATGTTGATAAAACATAAACACCATAGCACGTATGGGAATGCAGGTCTCAATGAACCCACCTGTCCCACCTCATCTGGCTGTGGCACTGGGCACCAGCACATCTGGGGCCCAACCCGGGACCTCCTTGTTCGTTGGTCCTACACCACCTTTGGGTGGAACTGCCTCAGGGGATGGGGCTCTCCCCCCGGGAGTGGGCGTGGATAGGAACCTGTCACCTGTCGCCAGGTCCAGGTTGTGGTTTATAGCGAGCTCAACCAGGAGTTTGGAGATCTGCTACTCCAGCTCAAGGGCCACATGTTGTGACTAGAGGGTTGGCCTGGCTCTCCAACTCAGCCCCCAGCACATCCACCTTTAGGGTTGTGAAGGTGCAGTGGTGACTGCCCATGGGTGGGGACCTCAGTCCCACTGTTTCCACTAGGGGGATCATGGGTTTCTGATTTTTCACCACCCCTCCCCATCAAGGTGTTTACCCCCACATTTGTCATATACTGCCCCTGTATGCATCTTGTTTGGCTTGTTTGTTAACCTACCCAACCTACCTCCCCAAATATACCTAATATCCCTCCCCAACATCCCACTCTCACCTGAAAAGAAAAAAGGGCAAGCTGTTCCCAAAAAAAAAAATCTTGCCCCATACATAGCTGTCCATTTCGCATGTGTCCACTGGACACATGTAATCTGGTCTGACTGGCATCACAACATATTATTGTTGTCCTCACCCCTCTCTCAGGGGTTTTAGTGTCCAAATCTACCTCCAAATTCAGTGTATATGTACGGCTGTTGCTGTAGAAGAAATGGGCAGCTATGGACCTTCCCTACACCATTCCTGCACATCCCTAGCTTTTTTCCCTACTTTCTTTCGCTCTTTGTGCCCCTTTTTCACCACTTTCCTATCAACCCTTTTTTTCTTTTCTTTTAAAGAAATTAGCACGGGGGTAAGTGAGAGTAAGCACTTTTAAGCAGCAGTAAGTGGGTTTAAGCCTGTTTGAGTGGGGGTAAGCAATGCCTACACAGGTTAAGCAATTTAGAAGCTAAATGAGTATAAGAAACTGTAACCGGAAGTTTGCAGTGCTTACCTCTGCGCAAACCCACTTACAACTGCTTAAAAGTGCCTTAATCACTCTGTATCCAACGGCCCTTGTTTTGCCCAGCAACAAAATAAACAGCCTCTGCAAGGCTCAAACCCATGACCCTACACACCATAACTAAAGTGATTTACCACTAAGCCATGTGAGATATACATACCTCTGATGTTTTTACAAACATATCCATCACAGTCATTCAACAGTACAGGAAATGTATTTAAACATATAGATATACGTGTGTGTGTGTGTACATATATTTATATCTAAATAGATATATAATTATCTATATATATATATATATATATATATATATATATATATATATATATATATACATACATACATACATCTATAGATATATATGTCCATATATATGTCTATATATATATATATATATATATATATATATATATATATATATATATATATATATATAAAGATAAATATATATATATATATATATGTATGTATATACAGACATATATCTATAGATATAAAAGAGAACATAACAAAAACATATATGACCACATGCACATTTAATGGGGGTGAGGGGGCCCAAGCAACATACGTCTTGGACGTATAGATATCCCCCCTCCCACAGCCAAACATGTCTACCCTGCAATACAGTATCAAGTGTTGCAAATCCCATACCCAGGACCTGACACAACATGGGCACAAGATGTTAACAGTACTCCATCCCACCTGTATGATGTCAGGCTGGTATCAGTAGCATATCATGCAGTACAGTCTGGCTACCATAAGAAATGTACAATGTGGAAGCAATCAACATTCCTAAGATACATATACACAGACACATATATGCAGATATATATATATATACATATATATATATATATATATATATATATATATATATATATATATGTAACTACACATAGACACACAGAGATATGCATAGGAAGATACATATGTAGAGGGTGCACACAATATGGAACAACCACTATGCCTACAGTTGCCACCTTACCAACTGGACACTGTACGAGCCACCCATAGAAATGACAATTGTTTCCTGCAACATATACCCACAGAGTGGTCAAAGGATATAACACCACACACAGAATTGCATACATCATAAAGCATTATTTGTGTACTATTACAGTTGTATATGTCATGTAATATAGCTGTTTAGACTCTGAAATACATATAAACAGACTAATGCAACTGTCAAACAGATAAATCAATACAATATTCTGGAAAGGAATTCATATGTTGCTGTCCAGGCCAAGGCTTTCAAGTAGTACAACATAAAGACAGACTGGGCCACAGGATAACAATCAATCAACAGTAAGTAATGCAGATGTATAGTCCAACAGCCTATATCTACACTCTGTACACAATCCCTAGGGGGTAAATGCCTCAGCTGACACAATGGGATGTATCTGTTACATAACAAGGCATAACTGAAACCATCACAATCACACTGACAAACAGAACAGTCTTTATGGCAGGATGCAGTAGGCCTGGATTTACCCAAGGTGAATTGTATGGTAATGTACATCCAGATACCTTAAGGCATCTTACCCCCTTATAACACCACATGTTGTAACAGCCTAGGTTAGTTATTGTGTATCCCCCCATAGACTAACTTACACTGCCATATACCTCTGTTAGATACCCTGGCTTCTGGACTGCATAATGGCACACATGTATTGTGCAGATGAAGCCCACACATATATGAACCCAACCCCACCATATGTGTGGGGGCCACAACAGCAGTGGAATAATGGCAGGAATGGCAGCATGACATACTCACAGGCCACTACATAACAACCCCTGACAGCATGTCATATGGACAAAGCCTGATATGTAGGTGGAGGACAGAGGCTGGAACACAGGCCCATATGTGAAATAGTGTTGTCATACACTAAGCAAGTTGCTGGTGTTACAGGATAGTCTGCAGCATACCCTTAGTCAGGAATATGAAATCAGAAACACAAATGGATGTAGCCATGTACTGATAGCACTCAACACACACATAGCCAGTGATATATCTGACACAAGACCTGTGTGGTGGACAGGCAAAACATAACACGCAGACCTCTGGCCATCAAGTGTATAGGCACACAGTTGAGAGCTATGCAGACAGACTGCAGTCCATGTTAAACTAGTATGTACACACAGGCCCTGTAACACTGGTGCTATACAATGCATACAACAACAGTGCTCACACTCTCTGTTTGTAGTTCTGAAACCTCGTACAAATAAGAAGCTGGCCTGAGTGTGCAAGTCCTTTTGTAAGAGGTATTCCTACCTGCTGTCTGTAACACTGCTGCCCACATACAGGAAGGATGTCCACCATACAGGAAAGGTAAAGGGACCACACCCATATGATGTAGTGAGTTGGCATGGCAGTGGTAATTGGAAGAACTACACAGCTGGCTGCATGCAGGTAACAAGTGGAGGACACTGATTGGTGCAGAGGCCATCACCTGATCATGTGCATCACCCACAAAAGCCATGCTGCAATCTATTCCAGGCAGATCAATCCATTTATTGGAGAGAGAGAGAGAGAGAGAGAGAGAGAGAGAGAGAGAGAGAGAGAGACGCAGATGCAGAGAAATAAAGTGAAAGAGAAAAATAACCGTAAACATACAACAGCTCCTGTACCGCAACAAACCAGAAAATACAACAAAGGAAGCAGGAGAAGGAGTGAAAAAAACTACCTCCTGCAAGGATACTACCCACAACAGACCTCATCCCCATAACAGGTATGAGAAGAATATATGCATGTAATTGACGGTAGTTCCTGGTCGATAATACTGGGGTAGATGATGGTGAATGATATACATGTGCCAATGGGTGTTACTGTTGAAATGACCTTAGCTGAACAACTGCTATGGGCATTAGAGTCTGTCCATTTGGGTAGTGCGCCATACCTGTCAACTATGTAGAGTAGCACCGACTGATAAGATATATGCCAATATAGTGTGTGGTGTGCGATGAAAGGGATGTATATTACTGTGGCCATTAGCTGGTGGTGGAAGTAATGCCATAATAATGGACACATGGGTTCCACAGCCCACCACTTGCAGGGCACTCAGGTTAACCTGTATTGTAGCATTCTGAAATGCCATAGGTGTGTAATGGTTAGGGTTACGTGCAATTTGGCCTTAGATATACCCCCCAATGTTAGGCTGTATCTATATGTGGCACCTGTCTGTGTTGTAGCAAGGCAGAACAGTGCAGCTGTGCATGAAGATGTTTTGAGATTGTGGAGCTGATGTCTGAATGTACCCCATATATAGGTATGTATATGTGTACATATATAGATATATATATATATATATATATATATATATATATATATATATATATATATATATATATATATATACATGTATGTCCACAGATATAAAGATACCCATATGTAGACATATATATAAACACATATATACAACATCATATATATCTACGGGTCCCCTTCAGTAGATCAAACATATAACAAGTTCGGACCTCATATAGCCGAGACCATATGTTTGAGCTTGTAAATGTTCAATCGGACTGAATGGAGATCTCTGTACAGTGCGGAACGGGACTATTTCCCTTTTCCGCAATGTAGTGAGATCTCGGAGTTGGTATATTTAAGTAAGGGGGTGTTGGGGGTGCAGAGCCCCCCTGGTACAGACATTTAATTTTGTTTTTTGTTGTTTTTTCTTTTTTTACTTCAATGTTTGAACTATTACAAGTTTGAACATTTAGTCTCGGCCATATATGGTTCGAACTTGTAATATGTTCGATCGACTAAGTAGATCCATATCTACATATATATAGATATATATCTATATGCACATGTCTACACACACACACACACATACACACACACACACACACACACACACACACACA
This sequence comes from Protopterus annectens, assembly GCF_019279795.1. Lineage (NCBI taxonomy): Eukaryota > Metazoa > Chordata > Ceratodontiformes > Protopteridae > Protopterus > Protopterus annectens. Next base: position 1,093,658,666 of record NC_056727.1, on the reverse strand, counting down.
CACACACACACACACACACACATCCCCTATAGTACCACCACAGTGCTGCATGCTATGTGTGATGGAACAGCACACATAGCAATACACACAGATATATACAGCTGTCAGCGTGTGCAACATAGATGGGAATGTCACATGTGAACCCCTTGTTGGGACCACATTGCCCTTGTCTGTGAAGTAGGGAATTGGAATATGGGGAAGTATGGCAAGTATAGTTGTGGAGGTGGTCCGGATTGGTAGATATAGAGGACAGCCTACAGGGGTGGAATGTGACACATGTGGTGGGTAAACACCCTGTATGGTGTGTGTGGTCTGTGACATGGAAGCCCCATGGGCTCTAATATGGACACAATGGAAATAAGCCTCCCACCCACTGCTACTCACAACAGCAGTCCACATCCTGAAGGTGCCTGGCCTAGAGGTTGAGAAGGAAGAGCTTGTGGGCCCTGTGAATGTGTACTAGGTGTCTCAAGGTGATGTAGCACATACCACATGTGTCTATGGAGCCCGCTATGGAACAGACCTTGGACCTGACCTCGGGAGACAGAATCATGTCTGTATGGGCCCCCGGGGGGCAACATCCCTTGAGGTGGTTCCACCTTAAGGTAGTGCTGGACCAGTATGTGAGGAGGCCCCAGGGTTGGTCCCACATGTGATGTGGCTTGGTAACATGGACAGATGAGTTTGTTGAGGTGGTTCTGTTGGCAAATATTCCCTAAACATGCTATTGAGTCACTGTTATAGAACATATTTGGGTAGTAATAGTCTACACAATCCTGGAACATGTCCAACAGCATGCATAGATATCCCCAATAACACAGAATGTCAGATGTGCAGCAATTATATAGCAAGCATACCACAGGCATATATGGAAACATAGTGGCCCTGACAATGGCATGCAGGTGAATAGTCCGTAACAGGCCAGCAATGATAGTGTCCACGCAGGGAACAGGGCTACAAACACATAGCACAAAGTGTGGTACAATACAATATCTCTTCCACTGGTAGGTAAACTGTAGCCATACCTTTTGAGTTGTGTGTACAGTTTGTTGTTGCTGATATGGAGGGGGGGTGACAGGGATGTGTATTAAAAACTGTGGTAACCTTGCTGTATGAGTTGCTCAGACCTGTTTCCATCTTTATGTCTTTCAGGCAAGATGTCACATGGATGGCTCCCTGCTTACTCAGCTGCTGAAAATGAAATAGTGCTGAACTATCTAATCCAGCACTACCCCATCCTGTTTGGCTGTGCTGCCCATGAGCAGCAGGAGTGGACTGCCCTGTGGAACAACCTCGTCCACAGGGTCAGGAATAAATTAATTGAATTATATTTTATGTATTTTAAAATTGAAAAATCTAAATAGGTGTAGTTAATTTTAGTAACACCTTTTGTGTAGAACCAAGTAGGATAAATTAAATAACTTGGGTACTGTATTGTAAATGGAAAATGGTTTAAAGTTTATTAAGAAAGACTGAAAGAAAAATTTCAAAGTTGGAAGGTTTTATCTGAATTAAGTAAGTGTATTCACATTATTAAGTCATGTGATAAATTAACAAGGTATTTAAGTGGGGGGAGTGTCAAAGTCGATGTATCTGAAGAAGTCTTTTTGATTTGGTAAAGACGAAAGGCGCCTAATTTGACTGTTTTTGTTTTTTAATTTACGGTGAATAAATCAGTTGATATTTTTACGAACTAAGCGACTTGTGGTTACTACGAAGTATACTGCCTGGATTGTGGTAGCAGTCATCATTTTTATATTTCATTGTTCTGACCTGCTTCGCAATGCCTGTTGGCATGCTGCTGTAGTCTGGGGGGATCACCTCGCAACATGTAATGTTGATGCACTGTAATGCTGAACCCACCCTGTAGCAATGCCACAGGTGTGGCCACTGACTTCGCATCTCTCACCCTGTTATGTAGGTACCTCTGGTATACCACCAAGGCAGCATCGTGTAGGTGGTGAGTATGGTTTATGATGATGCTTGCCAATACACAGGGCATGTAATGGCTATGGTATATTCCATGCACACATCTAACACACCTACCCAGAATGCATGCTGTACATGTGCACGTATTGTTGCTGTTAAATGCACAGCATCACCGTAGTGACCATGATAAGGTATTGGAAGGGTATGTCAGACACCTGCAAGATAACAAACATCCTGTCATTGTGGAATGCATCCACAGGGATTAACATAATGGTGGGAGACATGGCCTACAGTAGGGACATGTGTGAAACATCACCTGTATACAGTGCAACAACAGTGTATATACCAGTAGTACAATGACAACTGTTAGAGATTTACACTATGGCATAATATATTACTGTGGTCCACATTATTAGCTGGGACTAGGCTGTAACATGTGGTGGTCAGTATATGGGACACTGCAAAATGACACACATGTGTAGGCCTTACTTGTCAAGCATCTGCAAAATGGCTGAAAGTGGGTAGGGGTGTCAGCATGACACACCAGTGCACTGCAGCAGGGATCCTAATAATGCTAAGAGCGGCTGTATCTGCACACAGTCAGGTTAAGGAACTGTGGCAGACATAACCCTACCCCCACAGCAATAGTGATGGCAGTGTATGAACACCAAGGGATGTGCACATGAGTAGACCTTGCAATCATGCAGATTTGGGGGACATGTGTAGGGCAGACTGAACATACACTGGCAAATGCAGATGGCCCATGCTAGTATACCCCTGCCAGGAGTAGTGACTGCTGTAGTACACAACAACAGTTGCAACAATCCGTCATGATAAGGGTGTGCACATATATGCACACATGGAGTGTCTGCATCGTGGTCAGCATCTGCACACCTAACACATTCCGTAGACACTGCATGTGAATGTACAGGACATATGTCAGATATTGGACTTATGTACTGTTAATATATGTGGTGATGCGGTCCCATGGCAGATCAAGGAAGGGCGCGTCATATCAATAAGGGTGTGTACACTCCCCATAGCCATGGTATGGTCTGACAGTTGTCAGTGTAATAGTACTGGATTGGTCATACATTGTCCGCTGATATTGAGATCTGTAAAACAGACATCAGGCATTCACAAATGACATCTGTCCACATATCATCCCACATATGTGTTGCTGAAAAATATAGGGGCTGTGAGCATTAGAGCTGACATAACTGACACAGTACTACACATTCAGCAATGAGTTGTACACCTGTGATGTTCGGTGCACAGTACATGGCAAGGTGCAGAACAGGTGCACAGCAATGCTGTGTACATGGGTGCAGTGTTATCCAGGGGAAGGGGCATCACCTACTAACACAGCACATGCATCACACACATGTATACTGTTGCTAGTATGGATTGAATATAGCTGCACTGCATGCTGTTGTTTACCATATGTTATGCATGTTGACAGATGGGTAATAGGAGGACTGTGTGTACTATCTTTGTGCAGCCTCACCTGTATGTTTGTGTGTGTGTGTGTGTGTGTGTGTGTGTGTGTGTGTGTGTGTGTGTGTGTCGGTGGGTGGTTATTTTGTCTGTAGGGTCACTCTGATGAAGTGGAGGGAGGGTGATGCATGTAAGATGCGGGTGTGCATGTGTGTGTGTTTGTGTGGGTGTCCATGTATGCACATGTCTGATTGTGGGGTTGTTCATACAGCAACACTTCCCTTTGGGATTGTGCAGTACATGGACTGACACATGACACACCAGGAATACTTGTCATGTATGCAGTCACAGGACAGCTGATAGTATAATAAGGTCTGTAGCATGGAACATGCATTGGGAGGGAAGGTCGACACCAGGTATACCCTTAATATCGCATTCAGCAGAGACGTGACGGACAACCCCCATATGCAGCACTACAGATGCATTGGGGAATTACTAGACAACACCAGGGAGTGTATCCATATATTGCAGTTGTCACATGATAGGTTGATTAAGCAGCATATCTGGCATGTACTGAGCAATATTTACACATGACACTCCAGTGCATGAAATTATGGTGTGAACATAGTAGCCCCTGACATATAGGGGCCATGCTCATGATGCCCAGACATACACAGGGTGAACACTGAATGACAGCAGTGAGGCCATGTAAAACCACTCCACTCAGGTCAGGGAGGTAATGGAGTAACAGGTCTTGTGCTGTGATCACTTGTCTAGGCATTTAAAGGAATGACACGCTAATGAGTGGTATTAATGCGTGTATGTTACCAAGTGTGATGTAGGATGGAGAATGCATGGGAATAAATGTGGGACTGTCTGTGAAGTCATGGACAGGTAGGTATTAAGGTAGTGTGTGTGTGTGTGTGTGTGTGTGTGTGTGTGTGTGTGTGTGTGTGTGTGTGTGTGTGTGTGTATGTGTGTACTGTTATGCAGTGCTGTACAGGTCTTAAACTGCGTTTCTTGTTTTCCCCACAGGTGGCGAGATGGGTCAGGGTCCCTCATGCATGCAATCTGATGTTGGTGTCTATACAGACACCAAAGAAGATGATAGTACTGTTAAGACACAGGTGGGGTTGTCAAGGGCTGAAACAGCACCAACATTTGACATCCCTCTTTTTGCCACCCCAACCCTGCACACAGTTTCAGTGCCTATACATACCCCATCACAAGTGGCCATAGTGGAGGGACAGCTGGCCGTTGGTAGCAGTGCACAGGACTGTGTGGTATCCATTCCTACTGTGTCTGGTTACAGCAGGCAGAGCCGGCAGGACACCACATAGGCAGATGTCCCAGGGTGCTCGTGGTAGGGCCGCTGGTCATCATGCCCCTGGCAGGCACACCACAACTGGTACCACCAGGTGCATGTTTCAGGCTGTCATGGCTGTGCAGGCATGTATGGAACTGTACACCAGACAGGGCCTGAGGCTGTAGAGAGCTGCTCTCACATCTGCAAGGAACAACTTCCATAAACTGTCTGGTGCCATCCGTGCTTTTACAGAGCTCATGGATAGATGGTTAGGTGAGATGGGCCTCATCGACTGTGGTTTGTCTGTTCTTGAACATGTTGTGGGAGTGTGGCGACGGCCACGTGGGTGTAGTCCAGAAACACCAACAACTGTCGGTCAACGTGGATGTGCTAGGACACCAAGGAGCTCCCGTAGTGGCAGTAACAGCCCCAGCACTGGAGAGGGGTGCTGTCCACACCACAACACAGCAGGCCATGAGCACATGGTCCTGGCCAGTCCCATGAGGATCTTGGTTCCAGCAGACATTTGTCATCATCAGGGGAGAGTAGCACATTGAGGTCTGTACCTGGATGTGCCCATGGAACCCCTGACAGCCACAGTTCACATAACTGTGGCCGGAGGCAGTGAACTGCACACCCTGCCAGGTATGGTCTGCAGCTGTCCATAAACACCTGTATAGAGCAGCCACATGGCAGAACTGTGTGCATGCATACCCACACACTATACGAACACACCTAGGGCAACCCCATACCTACACACACCACATCACCATGCTCAGTTCAACTCATTACACTCCTCACCCACACACATGGTGTCAAATGTATGGCCCACCCTTGGCATCTGGCAGACCAACAACACCTGTGCATATGATGATACTTGTGCCACATCCCTGTCATCCATAACATCAATGCAGGGACAGGCTAATATGGTTCTGATGCACACAGTGACTGTACTACAGTGTACCAAAGTACTGCAGTGTAGCATGTTTTCAGGAGTAAAATTTAATGCATACATGTCAGATAGTGTAGCCATCCACCAATGATGCATTATAGGTATTAGTGACACTGGTTGATTGTCGTCTGCACAATGCTATCCATTTGTGTTGTAGGTGTACATGTGTCAGCAGGAGGTGGTCTGCAGTCATATTCCACAAGGGGTATGGCACTGTAGTGACACCATGGCTGTGAGATATCTGGGGTACAGTTGAACACATGTCACAGGTTTGTATAATGGTTATTGCCTGTGCCACATGGACAGGTGACCCGCTGGGATGTGTATAATCTGCAACCTGATGTAGACCCATCCACATACACACACACTCTTACTTGACTACACTGGGACTAGACCCCTACCTAGGTATGTAGTGCTACTGAAGTGTATGGCTTTCATTGCATATACCACACAGCTTTTAGGGTGAGGTGTGTTCCAGGTTACATGTTACATGCAGAACATCCCCAGACACGTACAGTATGTTAATGGGGGATGTAATTGTTGTATATGGACAATACATAGTGTGACATACCATCATATCTACATTAAGAGACATATAACAGGCAAACACACATCTGAGAGACCTGGGTCTATCACTGCTAACTAACCTGACCATGTATCCAATGTGTTACTGGTAGGCTGCACACAGCACATCCATAACTGGCCTGGATTGTGGTATCAGTTACCTGCATGATTGATGGTGACAGTGGTCACCATAACGTGGTATATGGGACATATACCAGGTGTATCTTGGTGTAATGACAGTGTACACAGCACCCACATCCCCCAGTGGATATTGTACTCCCTGAGACCCATGATGACACTCTGACATACCCACCATCACACATTGCCCACGACTGCGATACAACCCATAGTATATCCCAACAGTGGTACTACAGGGATATGCATCTAATGCACATGCCACAGGCATAGTAGGGTGTTGCATTGTCAGGCCTTACCTATGGGCAGCAACAACACTATCTGTACTACTGTGTGGTAATGGGTATTGTAATAGGTGTATGTGGCCTTGGAATGCTGTACCCTACAGATATACGGACATGCACACATATACACACTTGCCAGAACTCAATGGGTATTCCATGCCTATCAACCCATTTATACAAAACTGTTGTGCTGGTACTGTAAGTCTCCTGTAGCCGGTAGGGAGAGGAGTGTAACAGGGTACATGTAACATCCCATACAGCAGCAGCCACAACTGACTATGGCAATGGGTGTTGCAGTAGTTGTGAAAACTCTCATGGAATTTCCAAGTACAGGTGCACTAACACACAGACACTGCTATCCTCAGTAATGCACATGTACACGTGTCAGTACTGGGGTGCATCTCTGCTGGTGGTCATAGCTGTGTACCTAGCTATTGTCCATGGAGAGATGTGTTGTGTAGGGGATGTGTGTACAGTGTTATCCTGCCACCTGCCATGTGGCAGCAGGCAATCTATCAACAGATACCACTGTGGTGACCCTCAGGGTGAGAGTGACATACAACAGCCAATTCTCCTGGTGCCTCTTGCACATGGCCATTGAGGTGATCATGTTGACATGTATGCAGCATGTATTACAACACATGGTTAGTGTCTGTGATGGAGATCTGTACCCAAATATGTTCTGTTGACTGTGGTAGTGTAGTGGAGGTACCCATGGCATGTGGTGCATACAGGGTGTTGTCTCCTATATGTGCCATTTCTTTCACAGCTGGGCACACGTCAGTGTCAATCAAGCATAAGTTGCCTGTACATATCCCAACTGGATACCTGCCATCTGCACATCTGTACAGGGACTGACAGTCATCAAATTAGCAAGTAGCTATGCAGTATGATAAATGTGTTGACAGATAGATGTTTGACAACAATACATATGCCTTAACTACATGTTGGAAGCCCTCACTAACATGTGCTGTACAGACTGTAGTCTACAGTTGCATTCCACATGTTGGATCATTATCTAGAAGGGGATATATATTGTGACACAGCTCACACACCAGGACACAACAGGAAGGCCTCAGAGTCCAGCTATACCTGCAGGTGTGCCTGTTGCCAGTACTACATTTAGCACTCTACTTTTGCCTGGGAAAGCACTGTCAACAGTAGTACTGCCATGATACACTACATGCCAGTGTGACAGCACATACCCAGGGCTACTACCCCTGTTTGTAACACATCAGATGACAGTGCTGTACAGGCCTCATATACCTGTGTGTCCCAGACATGACACTCACACCCCTTGCTACTGTAATGACAGCACATAGGCACATGTATTGTACATGACATTACATACACTTACTACAGATGTCATAACCCTGCTGTGTTAATGGACGTGGTGGTGAGAACTGGTTACCAGGGCTAAGCCATGCTTAGCAGGTATCAGCATTGCTCCAATATAACAGCTAAGGTGATTTGCGCACTGGTAAGCGAAGCCTACACGGAAAGTTGCTCAAAACTGCCTTAACCACTCTGTATCCAACAGCCCAGCAACAAAATGAACAGCCATTGCAGGTCTTAAACCCAGGACCCTGTACAGTCTAGTCACAACACTTAACTACTACACCATGACCACTGTAAAGACAGCTGTTGTTTTTCCAATATATCCGTCAATACACATATTGATTAGTATTGAACAATTGTGTTTACTTCCACAATTGTGTAGTACTTGTTATTAATATGAGTGTTAGAAGGGCCTCGCTGAGAGAAATGCCCGGTGTCAGAGCCATGGCCTCAAGCTCAATGCCAAAAAGTGCAGTGTCATTCCCTTTGGTAAAAACTCTACCCATGAACTGCCACATAGGCAGCAAACACTGAATGTGTGATAAGAGACTTTGGGACCCAGGTGGATAGTAGTCTCTCCTTTGATAGTCACATCGTCACACTGGTCAGGAAGTCCTTCTACGTGGCACACCTTATCATAAAAGGGTTCTCATCCAGGAAAAAAGAGGTCATTGTTCCTCTCTACCTGACACTCATTAGACCCATTATAGAATACAACGCTCCTTTTGGAATGTACCTCACAAGACATGTGCAGCAGCTGGAAAGGCCACAGAAGTAGCTCACAAAGAGGATTACTGGCCTCAAACAAATTCCCTACACTGACTGTCTCAAAAAACTCCAGCTTTACTCTGTAGCATATCATCTACTCTGAGGTGATCTCTGCCTAACATATAAAGCTATGTCAAACCCAGAGCTGTCGGACATGCTACACCTAAAGAAATCCCAATCCCTCCAAGCTACATGCTCTAGGGACCTAAACCTTGTCACCACAATAAACAGGACATGCTGGAGGGATAGATTCCTGTCCCAGAGACTTCCCATACTCTGGAACAGGCTACCCATCTATGTCAAGCAAAGTTCTTCATTAGCACTCTTCAGGAAAAATCTTGAGTGGATGGGAAATATGAAATACACCCCGGGGATCACTTCTGTGTCTCTGCTCAATAGTGGCACAGGAAAATAACTTTTTTGGGTGGCGTAAGCCAGGGAACCTTGTTGGCTAGGCTTACGCAGGCCCTTGGGCCGATAGCCTAGTACCTACCTATGAACCTATGAACCTATGTTGCATGACATATGTTGTTATATCATAATGTACACATATCACATACATACGGTGAGATACATCTGGGAAGGTATAGACAGCCATGATGTTTACACATGACAGGGATATGGATATATACATATGTTGATATGTGTCTACATGTACATACACATGTATATTCATACATATGTCTGTATACACATCTGCATAGTGCATCATATATATGGCCATGTGTAGCTCTCTTTGTATATACAGATATATATATATATATATATATATATATATATATATATATATATATATATGTATATATAGTTATACATATATGCACATCCTATGTGTACAGATATGCCTATTTATGTAGATATATATGTAGATATCTATAACTATATGTGCATACATATCTATTCTGATATACCTATTACTGTCGATATACATGTAGATATCCATAAGTATATGTGCATATGTATCTATATGTGTATATGTGTAGACATATATTGCTGTGTATATGTATATATTTGAGTGTTTATATATATATATATATATATATATATATATATATATATATATATATATATGTGTGTGTGTGTGTGTGTACATACATGTATCCATCTATGTATGTCAATATGTATATGTGTATATATATCTATACAGATATATGGATATATATATATATATACATATATAGATATATATGTTTATATATATGTTCACCATATGTCCAGAACATGGAGTGGAGTCCTACATCAGCCCCAATAGTCCCAACCTTTTAGTGCAAGGGGATGTCAGGTATGTATTGCAGGTATATATGTGGACTTTTGCTACTGTAATAGGGGTTGTCTTAACAGACATGTTGTGTGTGGGAGGTCATATCTGCTTTTAACATGTGTGTCACTGGCTACTGACAGACATCCTAAGGACATCATAGTAAGTACCACTGCTAGCACAGTAATGATCCTGTGGATTACAGCAGAGATATGACCAACATATGTGGACAGTCTGGCACTCTGTAGTCAGTCCAGAGGTGTACACATATCCCCTTCATGTGAGACATGTGGACCATGCCTCCCAATGTGGATGTTAATAGCCATATACATGGGTATGTTAAGTAAATACTGGACTACATATGCCCACACAGTTTATGCATGGACACACGCCAGTCTGTCCTGAAACATAATACCTGGTGGTGCAGGGGTCACATGGCCACATACTACCCAGTAGTTAGTGACATACATATGTACAGAATCCCACTGCTTTGTCAGAAATACACAACAGCTATGGTGGCCTGGCAGCAGTATGTCTTGCAAATAACTGGACATATCAGCACACTGGGTAATTACACTAGGCTGCTAGGCATGTCACAAAGCACGGTGGAAACTACAGGCAGACTGCCACAACACTGGACTACATTATGTATGGGGGACTACACATGTACCTGTGATTATAGCGGGCTCTACATGCTTGTCACAGCCCAGAGTAACAGACACCTGTGTGAAAGTGCATACCCACCACCAATGTAAACACAGCCACAGTCACATATGGTACACACGCTTAATATGACACTATATGGACTGTCTGATAAACACCATCCTTATATGTGCCACTCACTCACTAACCCTACATACAGTGGGTCATGGCACTGTGTGGTCTGATAGCTGTCTGTGGTATTGGACACATGTGTGTCTGGCCCTACAGACATGTGAGCCAATAGGGTACCATTCACTGGAGCAGCATGTCACATCAGATAGAACAGGACTGACAACAATGGCATCTACCACAGTCTGTGCACAGCACAAGGTACGTATGTGCAATACACATACTGTTGACAATCACCCTAGGTACTCAGACCCCAGTACTGCACACACAACCACAGAACGGCTAAGCTATGTCCTCAGAAAAAACCTCTGCTATACATATCATGTCTAGCAGTCTGATATCTGACTGGCTTGTTATCAGGTATGATGTCAATAAAAGAATGGTGTACAGGACATATGCACCTCTTACTGCAGGACATATGTACAAAGGCTGACAGACGTGTGACTGGAGCTATGAACACTGCCCCATTACTGGCATGTTGCTGTGATAACTGCGTAGATTTACTGTTTTACCAGGGTTTGTTTTGTTGCGACATATGTCCTATGTGGGATATGAAGTCAGTAACTCTCATGGCTGTCACCATGTACTGACTGCAATCCTCACACTATGCTTCTGCAGTTCTCAGATAGGTGTTCTGTGAGTAACACAAGAAACAAAAGGCTCCAGACACTGCCCAGTCTGCAGATGACCCTACAGATGAGGGTTTCCTCATAAACATAGCACTGTCATGACAGGTATTAAAACATGTAGACCAGCCATATCCACACACACCCTGTTAAACCGACATTACTCCAAATGCAGAATAGCAACGCTTACATTCTGTAGTCATATCAGGCACATCCCGCTCCTGTGTGTTGGCCTGTTTCCACAGTGTATGTTGTTGGAGGTAAATCCCAAATTCATCTGTGATGCTGTTTGCCAAACACCAGATCTAGGTCCTGCTCACAGTGAATGAAAAGGCCTAACACCAACATGATGTTCCTAGATATTGGAGTGTTTCCATGCAATTGGCTATGGGAATGTTACCTCAGCTGTTCCACATGCAATCAGCTAGAGGAGGGCTGCAATTCATGCAGCGGCCATCAGCTGATCATGAGCTTTACTGGCTCCATAAAGTCTGCTCTTCAATTTTTCCCTTAGAACTTCTCTACTTGCAATCTAAACAGTCTATTCTCTATCTCAAAAGCTCAGCACTTGCTCCTAAAACATTTTTATATAGGCAAAGTACTTATATACTAAACAAAGTACTACATTAGCCTAGAATCCCTTTGAGTACCCATTTCCCTTATAGGTCCCTTCTGACTCAGTTACACAGCAAACTTTTTCACTTTTTCTAGCATGTCGAAGGGTCAGTTGCTAGCGTCCTCTCCTGTTCAGCTGGTGAATCTTGGCATCTTGAGGCAATGTTACAATTGCCACATGTACACAGACAACCCACTCCTTCTCCCACAAAACACAATTACATGTGAGAGATGCAACTATATAGCCAAACTGGAGGCTGAGCTCTCTCAACTCAGGACTGGCAAGACCAGACAGGAGGAGAAGGAAACCACACACACCACAAACCCAGTCTCACATAGAACTATCACAACTGCAAAACAAATACATAAACACACAAAGACATACTCGGAGGCACTGATCAAAAATCTACCAAAACTACAGAGGCCTCCAAAGCAGATACCCAAGCAACTTCCACCTCAAGACATAAGACATGCAACACATAGCTCTCAAAGTCAGTGTGCTAAACAGTCACAGCCCTTAAGGCCAAACACAATGCCAGACACACTTGTTATAGGTGACTCCATAGTCAGACACACTGACGTCCCACTCACCAGACTGAACAAGGAAAAGATCACAGTAAGCTGCCTGTCAGGCACTAGAATCCGCCACATAACACAAGCACTCAGGTCACTCCACAGCAAGTACAAGTATGACTCAGTCATTGTCCATGCCGGTGTGAATGACCTGAGACGTACATCCCTGGACTACATGAAAAGAGACATAGAGGAGCTCTCAGATTATGTAGCCCAGGCCGGTATGACCCTGACCCTGAGCAGTATCCTACCCTCACCAAGAATGATGCCACAATACAGAGACAAAATGATCAGCTTTAATAATTGGCTTAATTACTGATGTCATTCTAAGGGGATCCAATGTCTGTCTGCCTGGGATGACATGCTTGACAAGCCATGCTGCTTCGCAAGGGACGGCTTGCACCTGTCACCTCTGGGCTTCCGGATATTGGCAAAGGCTCTTGCCACCCCCATAGTGCCTTTTTTAGGCAAGGCTCAAATGATAAACCTACCGTCATAGAAAACAAAAATGGAAAAAAACTAAGGGTAATACTGCTCAATGCCAGAAGTCTAAACCTCAAGATGCACGCCCTTGAAGCCCTCCTCAGTATGAAGAACATCGATGTCTGTGCTGTGACTGAAACCTGGTTCAAGGCTCCTGAGAGCACCCCAGCACTATCAGGTTATACATGTATATCATGCGTTCCAGCCCCAAAATCCGGACTGAACCACAAAAGGAGGGGGAGTATCCATATTCATAAAGGATACCCACACCTCCAGGTTAGTGGCAATGCACGAAGCATTGGAGACCATTCAGGTGCAATTAACCATAGGTAAAACTGCCCTACAGTTTGTAGCATGCTACAGACCACCCTCTCAAACTCAGGAAACCCACACAGCCTTCCTGAAGACACTGGAGAGTATGAATGTCTCTCCAAACACCATCATATTGGGTGACTTTAACTACCCAAACATAGACTGGGAACATTACTCAAGCCCCAACACCCTAGCCCAAAGGTTCCTGGAGTTCATAAACTCAAATGCTATGGAACAACTAATCACCATTCCCACAAGAGGAGAAAATATACTAGACCTGATCATCACAAACATGGGGACAAAATGCTCCACACCGGAAGTATATCCCTCATTGGTGAGATCAGACCATAAATTAATCTCACTGGAGATCCACATCCCGCCCCCAACCCCAGCAAAAAAGACCACAGTGAAGAACTTCTTAAAAGCAAACTTCACACTTCTTAAGACTGGAGTGGTATCCTTCAAGGCCCCTGAGACAGTGGAAACCACAACCCACGCTGCTGAAACCCTTACAGATGCCTTCTACGAGCACCTCCAGGAATGTATGGATCAAGCAATCCCTAATAAAATCAAGACCCTTTCCACCAAAGGCAGGCGCTCGGTCTGGTGGACCCCAACCATAAACAAACTCTACAACAAGAGGAGAAAGCTACTACATGACAGAGCAAAATCCCTAAAAGGGAAGACATCTCTGATCAATACTAGCAAAAAACTACGATCACTCATAAAATCATCCAAGGCCAACTTTGAGAGAAAAATCGCTAAAGACACAAAAGACAATCATAAGGCCTTCTTTAGCTATGTTAGAAACCTGGGTGGAAACTCCCAGATATGCTCAGAATTAGTCCAAAATGATACAAAAATCACTGAACCCACAGACATTGCCAACATACTGGCAGACAGGTTCAGTGCAAATTTCTGCCCCCCCCCCCAAAGGAGAAATATCTATCCCACCAGAGTCTAGCCTCCCAAACATCTCAGATGCCCAGGTGAGAGCTGCTCTCTCTAAAGCAAAAAACACAGCATCAATGGGACCGGACGGTGTCCCCAGCTGTGTGCTACACGAACTCAATGAGGAACTAAACCCACACATAAGGCTGCTGTTTAATCTTAGCTTTACTATAGGATACGTACCCGAAGAATGGCGTACGGCAACTGTGGTCTCACTCCACAAAGGCGGTGCTTCTACGGACCCTGGAAATTACCGCCCCATAAGCTTGACGAGCCTTGTCTGCAAAGCTATGGAGAGTATCATAATGGAACTCATAAATAAAGACATTGGGGACCTACAGACACTGAATCCTACCCAATTTGGCTTTGTCAAGGGCAGATCCTGCCTCTTGAACTTGGTCGACTTTTTCGAAACAGTCACTAAGGCCATTGATGAGGGTAAGGCAGTTCACACAGCCTACCTTGACCTAGCAAAAGCGTTCGACACAATACCCCACTTGGGCATCACAGAAAAGCTCACCAGCTTAGATGTAAACCCATATGTCACAAGATGGGTTGCAAACTGGCTCAAGGACAGAACCCACAGTGTTAGAGTTGCTGGTGCCATGTCAGACTCTAAGCCGGTCACGAGCGGTGTCCCACAGGGCTCAGTCCTGGGCCCCCTCTTGTTCAGCATTTATTTTTCTGAAGTGCAGGCAAACATAGGGGGATTGTGGCTGACAAAATTTGCAGATGACTGCAAACTGGGCACCATAATTGACACTCCATCAGACACAGACATCCTCCAGAGAGGTCTCATAGAAATGGATAACTGGTGCCAGAGCCATGACCTTAAGCTAAATGCCAAAAAATGTATAGTCATACCCTTTGGGAAAAACAAGGTAACCCCTAATTACCACATAGGTGGTAATCCATTAAACACTGGAAGAAGTTATCAGGGACCTGGGGACCCAAGTTGACAGTAACCTCTCTTTTGACACTCACATTGCCAAAGTGGTTAGGAAGACCTTCTACATTGCCCACCTGATCATGAAGGGATTCACATCCAGATCAGGAGAGGTCATTGTACCCCTGTACTCTTCACTTATCAGACCAATGATTGAGTACAACGCCCCATTCGGAATGTACCTTACCCGATACCTGCAGCAGTTGGAAAGACCCCAAAAGTTCCTCACCAAAAGGATAAAGGGGCTCAAACATATGTCATACGCTGCCCGACTGAAGAAACTCCAGCTCTATTGAGTCGCATACCGTCTGCTCAGAGGTGATCTGTGCCTGACATACAAGGCCATGTCCAACCCGGAATTAATGGACATGCTCCACCTCAAAAAATACAAATCCACCAGTGCCATGAGAGCAAGAGACTTAAACCTCAACACGGATATAAATAGGACGTGCTGGAGCGACAGATTCATCACCCAGAGACTCCCTACACTATGGAACAGAATCCCAGTCCATGTGAGGCAGAGCCCCTCACTGACTCTGTTCAAGAGAAATCTTGACGAGTGGATGGGAGATCGTAGGTTTACCCCGGGAATCATCTCTGTGTCACTGCTGGACAGAGGCACAGCAAACTAATGGGTATAGTATTCTCATCCTAAGGGGTGGTGAAAGCCACACACACTCTGGCTAGGCTTATAAATGCCCTAGGGCAGATAGCTTAGTATGAACCTATGAACCTATGAACCTATGAACCTATTACTTACAAAATACAAGCTGCTGCCTAAGCAAAGCAGGTGTAGTTCTCCACATCTACCAGAGAGGGAGTGAGAGAGACAGACAAAGACAAAGTAAGTCAGGGAGGGGGTGGAAGAGTAAAACCTAAGCATGTTTGTGTTACATACATACCAGTACAGAGTTTAAAACCCCTGACTATGTATTGCTATCACATGTCTATGCAGTTATTGCATATGCACATAGCTTACATGTTGAGGAGCTGTCCAAACATATATGTGATGGTGAGTGACATCTGTAACAGTGATATGGTAGCAATACAGTAGGTGTAGCACACGTGCCTGTCCACATGAACAGGTGTCAGTGTCAACACAGCCACACTCTCTCTCAGGGACTCACACACATTGACACACTTGGCAGGGTCAGGAATACCCTTCTTAACTAGTTAGTTTGCCACAATACAGTAATGTGCAGGTATCACATGCACCGCAGGGGTTATCTGGATGTTATATGGGCAAAGGGTATGTGAAGATATCTGACATTAGACAGCATGCTTCAGTTTGCCAATGGGAGTTGTAGTGAGTGTGAATGTGGTCGAAAGCATCATACACCACACACACACAGATACAGGGTGCCAGTACTGACATGCATGTGTGCAGTGCTTCATGGGTGTGTAGTGGTTGACTGTGCCAGAAGGCTATACAAGGCTAGGTGAAGGGTATACCTTGGCATCAGGACACATGACAATGGTCTACAGTGTGGGTTAGGGATGTAGTGTCTGGCTTGGCCCACACAGTTGGGTATTGTATTCACCATCCAGTCACCTGGGTAACTATTGTGTGTGGCTATTGCTCTGCAATGCTTGCCATGTATGTGTTCTTTAGTCCATGACATGGACGCTGTCTGGGATGTGCACACATCCCACATGCATGTACAGCGACATGTGGAACTGTACCTGGGGTGTCTGGCCCATGCTGTATATACAGATTGTTATCATCAGATGCATCAGTCCTGGTCTCATGTGGTGGGAACTGGTAACGGACATCAGGTTGACCCTGCAACTACATTGATAGCATGATACAGGTATTCCCTGGTGTCAGTGGCAGATGTCCATTCAGGGCATGTGTTTAAGGCATGGTATGTCCTTTGTGGGTCAGATTTGATGGCACCACAGGTGTTGCAGACATCCAGTGGGGAACATAGTGAAGGTGCACTGTCTGCATGTATGTGCCTATTGTACTGATGGGCAGGGTGCCATGCCCTCTGTAGTCCACTGCAATCACACCATGGTTACTATCTGTGTGCAATATGCAGGGTACTACCAACATAGCGGTTGTTGCCTAGGCAAGTGTGTTTGTGTATAATACATGGGTTGAGAGTGCTCTCTGGGTAATAAAATGGTTGCTAACTTTGTTCGCCAGGCCTTGATGTCACATGTAGGGGTATGGATTGGCACCCCAGCCTCAGCTATTTCACATCTGTTATCCTTGTAAGGTGGACATTGTGACATATAATAGGGCCACCATATAAGAAATTTGCAAAACCCGCTCCACAGTGAGTCCAGTTGTTACACCCTCACAGTCACCTCCACACAGGATACAAATGATGTACACAGACACACACACACTTGCTATGTCTGGGATTAGAACTCCTACCTAACTAGTTTATTACACTACAGCATTACACAGTTATAAGACATGCCAAAGAGATTATGGGGCTACTACTTCCTCAAAGGTGTATTTCACTGGGAATGATATTGGCAGGTTTGCCAAAGTAGGGCAATGGAGGTTGTAGTGACTGTGAATGGCCTCAAAAGCATTGCACCCTACATAGACAAAGAAACACTTGCCATGTGTGGGAATAGAACCCCTACCAAAGTACTATATCACACTACAGCATTACGCTGTTATAGGTTGTACCACAGAGATTACTGAGTTACACACACACACACACACACACACACACACACACACACACACACACACACACACACACACACACACACACACACACACACACACACACCATGTCTCGGATTAGAGTTTCTACCTAACTAGTTTATCACACTATAGCATTATGCAGTTATAGGATGCACCACAGAGATTAGTGGGCTACTCCTTTCCCAAAGCTGTATTTCAAAGTGAATGACATCAGCAGCCTTGCCAAAGTAGGGCATTTGAATTGTAGTGAGTGTGACTAGCCTAAAAAAACACTGCTCCCTACACAGGCAGACACACACACACACACACACACACACACACACACACACACACACACACACACACACACACACACACACACACACACACACACAGTTGCCATGTCTGGGATTAGAACTTTTACCTACCTAGTTTTTCACACTACAGCATTATGCAGTCATAGGATGTGTCATAAAGATTACTGGGTTACTCGTTTCCCAAAGGTGTATTTCAAAGTGAATGACATCAGCAGCCTTGCCAAAGTAGGGCATTTGAATTGTAGTGAGTGTGACTAGCCTAAAAAGCACTGCTTCCTACACAGGCAGAGGCACACACATAGTTGCCATGTCTGGGATTAGAACTTTTACCTAACTAGTTTTTCACACTACAGCATTATGCAGTCATAGGATGTGTCATGAAGATTACTGGGTTACTCGTTTCCCAAAGATGTATTTCAAAGTTAATGACATCAGCAGCCTTGCCAAAGTAGGGCATTTGAATTGTAGTGAGTGCGACTAGCCTAAAAAGCATTGCTCCTTACACAGACAGAGACACAAAAACACAGTTGCCATGTCTGGGACTATAACTCCTACCTATCTAGTTTATCACACTACAGCACTATGCAGTTATAGGACATGCCACAGAGATTACTGGACTACTCCTTTCCCAAAGGTGTATTTCAAAGTGAATGACATCAGCAGGCTTGTCATAGTAGGGTTATGGGGAGGGCAGTGTGTGTGCATGGGCCATAACCCATTCATCTAGAGGTAGACACACCACACTCAGGCACACACAGGTTTATATTCCACAGGTACGTGTATACAACTGCTAGATGACTACTGTCTTGTACAGTCATGTTGCACAGCTAGCACTTGCACCACAGAGTCTGTAATGCTGAGGGATACCAGTGGCTAATTTCTACAGTGAATGACATTTACACATCATGTAGTTGTAGCCATTTGGCTGTGTGCTGGGTGGGACAGGCCTCATGATGGAGGCTCTTTGTCACTGTGACTCTCTCCCACACATCTATGTATGTGTACTTTTGGCATATTATAGTGTGTTGTCCTTGGATACATGTGTGTATTCCTAGCCAATGTATGTGCAAAGCATGACTGGTGCATACTGAGGAGTGTATGCACTAACATCTGCAACTGTCAGATATGTATGGTCCACTATTGTTGGCAGACATGGGCTTCATTTGTTTAAGTGTGTGAGCATGCCCAGTATGCCCTTCTGAACTGAATATGTGGATCCATTCCAGGTTGTTTGTACTCCAATGTAGACCTTTGTGTTCTACACCTACAGGTAGCAAACTGTTTCTACAGGATATCTGTAGATCAGTTGGCAATATGGGGTCAAACTGTGCAAGGGATAGTGTGTACTGTAGGTGATTGTGTCTCTGCTGCTTCTGCTACATGGTACTGGTGTTTACAGAGATATTCACACATATGTAATTTTATACACTGTGATGTTTTATATCCTCAAGTATTGTCAGATGGACATTTTTGCTCACAGTGATGCCCTGGGGAACACAGGGTGAATGCAGCTGTGTCCAGTATTGTGGTCAAATGTCTACATATTCATGAAAAGTTATATCATTTTGGAAGGGGAGCTGCAGACACTTGCTGCTGGGTCTGTGTATTCAGTTCAACACCTTGGTACAGTGCTGGCAGAGGATCCCATACTTGTACATCCATCGACAAATACCTCACAGCTCTACAGATTCACACAGGTTACCCAGAGGCAGGAGTCATAAGTCAGGACATTACCCCTATTGTGGTGTATGGGCAGATTTGTAGCCTCCCATTTTTGTGTTTGCAGCCACGGCTGTGTGTCGGACCATGCACATTCAATGCTGCCCATGCTCCTACCTCCCCCCATTATTCTATCCTCTTCCTTACATTATGCATACATTCTCTGATACTTTCCCTATAGTTATCACCTCATCACAGCTGTGTTTTGGTGTTGGTCCACAGTTCATTCAGTGGCACATGGTGGACATGTTACTGTGGTTTGTCCACATGGCCTTGCATATGGCTTATGTGGAGTGTGTTATGTTGTTATTTGGGTGTCCATGACATAGCATACATTGGCAGTAAGGGTAAGATGCAGGCCATTGGCAGAGGCCTGTAGACCATTTGGTGGTGATGCAGGCCAGCTGTAGAAGACCATTGCATTCTTTCAGTCCTACAGTCCCAGACTGCCATACAGTATATTGCCCTGGGGTGCCAGGGTAGGTGTACTAGATGTTCATGCCAATACTTTCTATCAGTATTAATTAGGTGGTGTGGATGCTGGCAGGGTGCTACTTACAGCTAGGGCACATCTGCATGGGACACCTGCATTGCATGCTGCATTCTTTTGCTATTGCCATACACAGGTGGGGGTCATATTGTACCCATTCCCAACAGCAGGGATATGACCAGAGAGGAACCTGTGGGGTGGTGTGTGGGTGAGCTGGGTGCATGTGTGCTACGGACACTACTTGCATCTGACTCACAGATATGCTTGGGGCATTCCAGTTATGCTGGCTTGTGCAGGGACATCAGCCGTTTCCCAATCCATCAGTCCTATCACCTTTGTGATCTGCAAGTGTTCGGCCAGACGACAAAGGTATTCCCTACTACAAGCCTAGATAATGTGATGCATACCTGTATGTACAGTTCCAAGGGCGTGTCCATTTCATGGTTACACATTATATACTGTATGTCTGGGGTACTTTTCCCTGTGTAACTGTTTGTATATCTAGACCAACAGTCATGCCATGTCCATCTTTCAGAAGGTGACACATATTACCACCATACATTTACAATTGCTTACTGCTAGCATGTGTTATACTGGGGAGAATTGTCTTTGGCACTGCAATTGCGAGGACTTGGCCCTGTCATCGGCAGTAGTGGGCAATGGCCACCTGGTCAAACCTCAACATGAATACATACTGACCACTCTCACACAGTATGAAACACACACCAACCTAACAAATGCATACCTGCATATTGTACAAATGCTAAAATATATACTGCTACCTTGGCCACCTCAGGTCATCTGTGCTTCACTGGTATTATACATACACATACATGTTACTACATGTTTACATCGGATTGGAGGGGGGGGGCACACCTGTCTGTTACTACATTTCTACATAGGATTGGGGGGGGCACACCTGACTGTTAAGACATGTGTACATCGGATTGTGGGGGCACACCAGACTGCTACTACAGTTCTAAATAGGATTGGGGGGCACAGCTGACTGTTACTACATTTCTACATAGGATTTGGGGGGTACACCTGACTTTTTCTACATTTCTGCACAGGATTGGGGGGGAGGTACACCTGACTTTTTCTATATTTCTACACAGGATTGGGGGAGGGAGCACCGCTGACTGTTTCTACATTTCTACACAGGATGGGGGACACACACCTGACTGTTTCTAAATTTCTACACAGGATTGGGGGAGGGGGCACGCCTGACTGTTTCTACATTTCGACACAGGATTGGGGGGGCACACCTGACTGTTTCTACATTTCTACACAGGATTGGGGGGGCACACCTGACTGTTTCTACATTTCTACATAGGACTGGGGGGCACAACTGACACTTGTACACATTTGCTATAACTACTGGTATATCAGGTACTCCATTTCATTCTGAATTCTAACCTATCACGTTGACTAGAGGCATATCAGTGTACTACAGGTCTTATGTTTGATTGACCTACATAGCAGTTTCTGATTTCCTACCCTTCAGAACTGACATCCCACTGCCTGATCTGATGTAGTCTGTCTGTGTAGGATCGGGGGAGATTACCCATAGGCATCATTCAGAGGCCTTAGCACAGCCTTTGTTTTTGTTTGTCTACACCTGTTCTGCTGGCTGAGACTGTTGTTGGGTATGTGAATCTCCCTGACTGGCATGTGTGAGTCATATGTACACATGTGGCCCAGCACATTTCCTGCAGTGTGTTTTGTCACCATGTGTAGTACTGGCTACTATGGTGGCACCAGTATTTGTTACAGATCTCATGCTGCCACTATAGGTGTCTACTATCTGCTGGCATCCCATTCAGCCACCTGATTCCCTTGCATGCTCACATCCATACCATACATACAAGTAACGACACATACTACTCCATTCAGCAATTGGTAAGGAGAGTGACTTACCTTGTGGGTGTGCCAGTACTGAGGATGGTGCTGGAGGGCTGTCTATGTCAGATGCACATAGTACACTCCCTATACATGGTTGAGCACAGGTAGTGTCATGTTTGGCATCCCATTTACTGTATGTGCGAGTCAGAGAGAGATGTTATTTCCTGGGTCCCTACTGTGTCAGTGTATGTGCTATGCACTGCCTCTTTGCCAAGGCCAGGGCATACTGGGCATGCCTCTATCTGCCTACTGGGGCAGGCTCAGGTTGTTCCTCCTCCGAGTCACTCTGTGCCTGTGCAGGCCTTGGCATTGGTGGAGGACTGTGTGGCCCTGCCCCGTCCTCTTCCTGCTGCAGCTGTTTCCGCAGGATCATATTGTGTAGCATGGCATATACAATGACAATTTGAGTACATGTAGCTGGTGAGTACTGCAAGGATCCACCGGATGAGTCCAGGCACCAGAACCATGACTTGAGCATCCCAAACACATGCCCTATTATAATTCTGGTCTGTGCGTGTGCCTCATTATGGAGTTCTTGATCGGGTGTGTGTGCATTTCTGATGGGTGTCATCAGCCACGGCTCCAGTGCATAACCAGCATCCCCCACTAAGTGACTATAAGGGATGTCCCCATTGGCAAATCTCTGGTACAGCTGCGTCAGATGCCAGATGTGGGAATTGTGATAGCTTCCAGGGCAGCCAGCACACACATTCATTATAATGCCCTGGGCATCACACACGACCTGGCAGTTGATGGAGGGGAAGCCCTTGCAGTTGATGTAGACCCTACCCTACTCACCGGGTGGTGCTTTGATGCATATGTGCGCGCAGTCTGTAGCACCCACTACCTCAGGGTATTCTGCTATTTGGTGGAAGAGATGCATATTGCTGGCCAGCACCACACGGGTGTTGAGGAAATATATGTGCTCACCGGCATGTGCTGACATGGCATCCAGGAACTGGTGAAATACCCTGGGTGCTGATGCCTGTGAGATTCCCATCATATCCCCAGTTGGGCTTTGGGAGGTACCTGAGGCTAGTATTCCTAGTCCTACACATGCCTTGATAGCCACTGGGATGGGTTCCCCACTGTTAATTCTGTGTGTCAGGTGTGGCCAAGACAGCTCAACAATTTGCTGTAGAAGGTCCCTGTCCACCCTATAGTGCTCTACTATCTCCAGCTCGTGTAGCCCCTGGTAGGTTACCCTGGGTCTGTACACACTTCTCTGTGTCCTCACTGTGGGTTGGTCGACAGCATTATCATCCTCACCACCCTCAGCCTCTTCCACATGTTGATGTCTGATAGCTGCTGCAGCCCCTATCATTTTGTTGTTTTTGTTTGTTAAAATTTCCCCACTTGTATACACCGGTGGTGGAGAGTATGTGGGAAAAACCAGAGGGAAAGGTGTTTGCATAGTTTATAGTAATGTTCTGGGCTGGGCTGGTCTACATTTCTGCAGATTACACTAGTCCTGCACTGCCTGCTTCCAGCTTCCTGGATTGTAAATTCACCTCATTTGCATGGATTTCACCTGCAAATGGGGTAATTTGCATACAGGAACTGAGTCCGTGCAGGACTAGTGCAGGAGTGCTCGTGCACATCCCTACAGCTTATTCCTGGATCGTACGGCAGACGTATTGCCTGCTGGAGCTCCTGCACTAGGGCTTGCTGAATCCGGGGGTTAGTTTTCTTCTTCTTCAATTACATTGTAATTTTACATGTGTAAAGCAGGTTTATTATAAATATAAGTGTGTGTGTGTGTGTGTGTGTGTGTGTGTGTGTGTGTGTGTGTGTGTGTGTGCGTGTGTGCGTGTGTGTGTGTGTGTGTGTGTGTGTCACTGTTCTTACTTGTACACTTGCTGGGGCATATGGTTTTATTTTAATCTAAAATACAATCAATTCAATTTTGAAATAAATATTTTTTATAGGGATTACTAGAAAAAAATCATTTTGAAACACTGAAATACAAGAAACACAAATGCAAACAGATCTTGGTGGATCTCTTCCCCAGAAAGAAGAGATTGAGTGGGATAACTATCACTCTCTATAGTCTGGATCTTTTTATTGAGGTGGGAATGGTCAGTAAGCAGACCTAAGAACTCTTATCGCATTCCTTCCATTTGAAAAGAGCAGCTTTTACAGTAAGTATGGGGGGGGGGGGGGTAGACAAAAACAAAAAAACAAAAATCAGTTTGCATAACATTTTGAAACACTATTTAAAATGCTTTGAAGCATAAAACAGATGATGCAGATGTTTCAGATGTCTGCCTTTCTGCTTCTTGCATTTCAGTGTTTTAAAATAGTTTTTCTTACACTCCCTATAAAAAACTACTTATTTTAAAATTAAGGAAGTTTGTAAAAGTTCTCAAGTGTACTTAGTGGCCATTATACCTCAAAACGATCTGAAGGTAATAAATAACTTCACCAAGATCTGTTTGCATTTTTGTCTTGCCTGCTCTATTTTAGATTTCTGGGTTGGGATTATTCACATACTTTCAGCAACATAATATATTTTTGTTTCATTGCACACTTTCAGCAACATGAAACCTTTGAAAGGGGCACAATAAATTCTAACACTATGGATACTATACATGAGGGCACATCCACATCCACAGAAACACACACAGACACACACACACCCACACACACACACACACACACACACACACACACACACACACACACACACACACACACACACACACACACACACACATACACACACGGACATATATATAAAGCCTGCATTAGACATGTCAAATTATGGTCATAGTCTGCTCTAGCAGGGGTGCTTTTCCAGTATTTATTTGTTTATTGTTTTGTAGTAAAGAAATTATTTATTTAAAATCTGTTTAATGAAAAGAGGAAACACTGAAGAGTAAGACAACCTGTGAGAAAAATGAAGAAAAAGGTAATCTTAATGGTGTAGGTAGACCAGGATGGGGACACCTGGTGGTGTGAGGGGCACTGTGGAGCCCTTTTGTCTAGGGCATCATTTGACCCAAGGCTGTCCCTGATTGCAGTGTACTTTTGAGATGGACTTGAAGAAGCCTAAAGGCACAAGCATTTCTGATTTTTTACTTTCTAATTTATTCCTATAGGTTCATAGGAGGCTACTAGGCTATTGGCCTTAGGGCCTTTATAAGCCTACCCCTTGTTCCCTTATTAACAAAGTTGTATGGTCTATATTTGCAGCGCGAGTCTATGAACAGCACCAACTGCCCTTATTCAAGAGGGACATAGGTAACACCCCCAGGATAAATTTACGGTCTCCAATCCAGTTGTCTAAGTTACACTTAAATAAGGTCATTGAGGAGCTCTGGTTTTACATAAATTGGGAGTTTGTTCCAGAGGAGTGTCAAGCTCTGGGAGACATACCTCCCTCTCCAACATGTCCTGTTAATATTGCAGGATAGGTTAAGATCCCTAGAGCGAGTGAATCATGTCCCATTTGACTTGCAGATGTGCAGCATTTCCATTAGAGCAGGGTCCGAGACTGCTTTGTAGGCCAGGAACAAGTCGCCGCTCAGTAGCCTATAAGATACAGAGTACAACAACAGGGTCTTCAGTCTGCCCACATAGGTCACATGTTGAAGGCCCTGAATTTTCTTGGTGAGAAACCTCTGAGGTCTCTCTAGCTGCTGCAGATGTCTTGTGATATATGTACAGAAGACAGCATTGCACTCTATTGGTGGTCTGATGAGGGATGAGTACAGGGGAGTTATAACATCCTTAGCTCTGGATGTGATGCCCTTACTTATGAGATGTGCAATGTAGAAGGCCTTCCTTATCAACTGTGGACACATGATGATTGATGTTAAGGATGCTATCAACCTGTGTTCCCAGATATCTCACCACAGGGTTTGAGTTAAGGTGGGTACTGTTAATATTGTAATTTGCAGGAACTTCCCCTTTGCTGAAATGGATGATAATGCATTTTTTTGTGTTTAGTTTAAGTCCATGGCTTTGGCACCAGTCATTTGTCTGTGTAAGTCTGTTTTGTAGTATGTCGACATCTTTGGGGGACTCAATGACTGCACCCATTTTGCAGTCATCGGCAAACTTGGAAAGCCACAGGCCATTTGCTTTCAGCTGGACTTCTGAGAAATAGATTCCAAACAGTAGGGGCCCCAACACAGATCCATGTGGTACACCATGGTTAACTTGTCTGCTGGTAGTGGTGGAATCCTTACCTTTGACTGTATGCTTTTTGTCAGTGAGCCAGTTGGCTACCCATCTAGTGACATATGGGTTAATTCCCAGGTGGGTGAGTTTCTCAATGATGCTTGAGTCAGGGGTTGTGTCAAAAGCCCGACTAAGTCAAGATAGGCTGTATGTACTGTTTTGCCTTCATCCAGGGCTTTGGTGACATTCTCAAAGAAATCCACCAGGTATAATAAGCATGATCTACCCTTAATAAATAATGAAGCCAAATTGGGTTGGGTCAAGTATTTGAAGGTCACCTATGTCTTTGTTGTTAAGATTCATGATGATTCTCTCCATAGCCTTGCAGATAAGGCTGGTTAGGCTTATGGGTATATAGTTCCCAAGGTCAGTTGATGGACCCCCTTTGTGTAAGGGGAATTACTGCTGCTGTTTTCCACTTTGCTGGGTCAAAGTCAGTACTTAGACTATAGTTGAAGAGATTGCCAAATGATTTCACTAGGTCCTGTTTTAGGCCATTTAGCAGGCACACTGTGATGTTATCTTGTCCTTATTTGTCCTGTTTTATTTTAAAAAAAAAAGTATATTGCTTTTTTTAGTTGTGGTAATGTGGTGTTTATTTCATGTACTGTTGATGAATGATAACTCACACAGTTAAAATGTAAAATTATATTAGTCTTACTCTTTGCAACTTCAGGGTAACATGGAAACACCAGGTACAACCCTTTACCTATGCAGACCTGGTATGGAATGATACTATTTAAGCTGCTCAGTTGTCAATTTGGAATCCGATAAGAATGCTCATCCATTGTTGAATAAAGATCTGCTTAAACCCTCAAATGGATTGTTTTTTGTCTGGAAAACAGACTTTATTTATTTTTGCTAAGTTATCGGCAGACAGGATCTGACATTCTGAACAGTTATCCTTATTCTTAATCTATTAGTAATTTTGAGAGACAGATGCATGTGCAAGCATGCACACACGCAAACACACATACACGCACACACACACACACACACACACACACACACACACACACACACACACACACACACACACACACACACACACACGTGCTCAACTCCAGCATTACTATAAAAGTATTAACAAGAAAAAGAATAATCTACGCCTTCTACATCCAAAATTTCCTGTTAATTAAGAATCTTACAGGATCATCATTGATTTGCATATTACTTCTCTATATTCTTAAGTGCAAAATTTATGGCATATACAAATATTCCAGTTGAATCTGATAATGTTTTCCCAGACACAGCTGGACAACAGAAGAAAATCATCAACAACTTTGCCAAAACTCTCAGGTGCAAAACAATAAACAGTGTCAAACAAATTAAAACTGTCTTTCAATGAACTTAATACTGTGGTGAAATTCAACCCTTGCTTTTCAGAACAAAATCAATTTCTTACCTGGCTGTTGAACTCATTTCATAGTTGCCTATAAATAGTAAGCATGTGGATGTTCAGTTTGCAGCTTTCTATACTGTACTAATCTGTATGTATTGAAAATGCCATAATTTCTGTGCTGTTGACTACATAAAATTGTACTCTAAATAGCCAGCACTGTACTTTCACACTGTTTTCTAATTTACTTTTAAGTACTTTATTATCTTTCTCATGTGCACTGTAACTCCCAGGCTGTGGCAGAAATGGGTCCATTTTACATCAGTTCACTACCGCAGTCCCCAAAGGGTCATCTATGCTAGTAGCACATGATACACTTGCTTGCTGCCACTTGCTCTAACGCCCACTGGCTCAATCCTATATAATTACCTATCTCTTCCACCATCTGACTCTACTGAACTGCATAGCCCTACCAGAACCTTAACTTTAACTCTAAAACTCTTACCCAGTCCCCTAATGCCAACTTGAATTCTCACTCCCTAACCTTAACCATAATACTCCCCTCCTGTTCTCTAACCCTAAAGTCCCCTATATCTCCCTAAACGTAAAATTTTACTCCCCATAACCCTAGAGTTCCTGATCACTTCATAAACCTAAAACTCCACTTTCCCCTCCATAAACCTAAAATCCCTGATGACTCTTTAAACTCCACTCCTGCTCCCTTCCCAGCTGTAAACTTAAAAACTCTGTCTGACTCCCTGTACCTAAAGTCTTTGATTGCTCCATAACCCAGAACTCCTGCCAAACTTCTTAACCCTAACATTCCCCCCTGCACTGCCTAAATCTAAGTCTCTTTCCAGATCACTGCCTGAAATGCTAAACTGCACTTGTAACTTGTTCCCATTTCCTCCCAATGGCTTCCTCACTTTCCTTGTTGACCTCATCTATGTGTTTAGACAAGGTGTGGCAGCTCGAGCCTTTCTGCACAGCTGCTGCACCTCACCTGAACAAGTAGTTGAGTTTGAGTGTGAGCGGCACCTCATGCGATCTTCAAGACACCTGAGTCTTTGCCTGAGAGACAGTGGTCTTCCATCTCCTGGAATTTCAGCACTTGTAGATGACCTGTCAGCAAACGTCAATAAACAAATTAATAATGCAGAATTAATTAATAAAATATCTACTGATGCCATGACAACAATATAGTACATAGCATGAATATAGCATTTAATAGACTTGTATATAATGAAAAAACAACCATTTTTATAATGAACATTGCATGCTATAAAAGTCTTAGAAAATCAAACTGTTGTATCAACATAAATAAATGAAATCCATATGAAATAAACAAGAGTAAATTAAGCAATACCCTCATGAATTTGAGCACTTAACTCAAAAATGACACAAAAATTTCAACAATTATAATCTAGACGAGGAGAATTTTTTTTGATATTTTTTCAAAGAAGGTTTTGCTATGAAGTGGAATTTATAAAGAACAGTGTATTATAAGTTTGTTACATTGCATTTATTTACAAAGACTGCCACACTGGATTACACAACATTACTTCCTACTGGTTTTTGTTTCTTTTAGTATCGGAAGAAGTATCCACATGCACACGGACACCAAAGTAAAACACTAGGGCAACTTGATATTTTGTCTAAAGCATATAAGGTACAGGAAGCAATTTCACCTTTCTGTGTAATTTATTCTAAGCAAACAGTGAACTGCAGTAAATAAAAAAATGCATTCCAAAACAGATGGCTAGCTGGGTTATGATCTGTTGTAGGAGGCCCAAGTAAGGTGGTTCCTGTTTTTGTATTTGGTCATTACCACATTCTTTTGTCATTTCTATGCTAAGCTTGTACACTGCTCTGCAGTGGACATCTATATTACTAATACATGAAACATTTTACCTCATTTCAGTAAACATTTTAGTATGGACATAAGCTGTCGTGGACTTGCAGCCCTTGAATTTATTTAATTGTAAGGCTCCTGCCATGATGTCATAACAGACAGCAGCCTCCTCCATAGGCACATTTTATACATTATACTATTATTAACATGCTGCCATGTATAACACTTCCATATATTAATTACATACTGCATTTTTGCCTGGTCTTTCAGCTCTTCAGCATCAGCTTCGTCACCCCCCCCCCTTTTTCCCATTTTTGCTGGGTTGGGTTGGGGTGTTCATCAAATATTGCCACATCTCTTCATTCAGAGACACTCCTATACCTTCTTTGGCAGTCATACCCAACCATCACAGGTCTTGTCTCATTCAATGCATCTCCTGGTCGGATGTCTTTTCTCATCCTACCCTCTTCCTGTCCTTCCCAAATCTTTACTGAATCATCTGCTTTCCTGCACATGTAACTGAACCAATGCAGCCTGTTCTTCCTGGGCTTCTTGTATAGCTGGGGCTATCTTGGTCTCTGCTCTTTTGTCCTCATTTCGTCATCTGTCCCACTGTACAACATACCACCCATCTCAGGTACTTCCCATCTATCACTTTAAGCTTCCTGAACTGCTCTGTTTTCACTGCCCAAGTTTCTGTAACATACAGAAGCAGTGGTTTTACCACTGTTTTGTACACCTTACTTTTCATCTTCTTTGACATTCTTTTGTCACATACTTCCCCTGGCTCTCTGTGCCAGATTATCACAGCTCCCCTGTTTCTTGCTTTAATCTCCTCATTCAAACTTCCCTTTTCCTCAATCACTTCTCCCACATATTTGAAGCTGCTAACCAGTTCTAATATTTTTCTTTCTATCTTAATTTCATCTTCAGATTTACCCCATGTGTTGCTAAGACCACTGTCTTGGTTGTACTTGTTTCACCCTATGTGCCTTCAGTTTTTCATTCCAGTCCACTATCATTTGCTTAAGTTCCTTTTCAAAGACTACCTGTACTGCCATATCATCTGCATGCAGCATATTTGTTAATCTGTTTGCTAATGTAGCACAGTCTTCCCCCTCAGCATTTCGGCATCTGTAGTCTCAGCTCTGTCTCCCCTATCAGATCCAAGGAGAATGGCTCTGATGGTGGTTTCTCAGGATGCCCACTCCCCTTCGGCTTTTTACATGGTGGAGAGGGTTCTCTTGAGTTCATCGAGGCCACTGACCATCTCATCCTCGGGCTCTGCCCCAACTTCTTCTGTTTTGGGTATGGCCCCGACTGTCCTGCTGTCTCAGGGACAGCCTATATAAGGTTTGCCTCAGGAAGCCCCCACGTGGGAACAACAAGAGGTTTGCGAGTTCCCCTCAGAGAGTCCCACTGAGTAGGTTCCTCGAAAATGGGTGTACAAAAGGAGGTTCTTAGACTCCTCTCCTGAGTCCTTGACCTAAGACACTGACTTGGAGGAAGGGGAAAGTTCCCCTGATCACCCTTGTGGATGTCTCTTTTGGAGACATCATGGAACTCCTTCACCAAAGAGGGGCAGTCCACCCAAAAAACATCCTCGGATGAGTCAGTGTTCCTAGAATCATTCATCACAGGCTCATCTGCTTCCTGGGTGTCCCCTTCTGTGGATCTGCTTGTGGATCTCATAACATCTTGAGCATGGAAGGAACTGGACACCATGGAGCTCATCCCTAGGTGACCAGATAAAGTCCAAAGCCCCCACCAGACAAGATTAGTTGGAGCAAGAGGTCCCCTGTAGATGCTATGGTGGTGGCTGCTGCCATGAAAAAAGAGCTCATGCAGGAGAGCTCTATGGTCCATCCTCTTGACTGAGAGTTGAGGACCATGGACCATCTAGGGAAACAGGTATATGCTTCAGCAACCTTTACCATAAGGGCACTGAACTACATGGTGCATGTCATTTGACTGCAAGGAGACCTAGTCAAGGGGGTCGCTGAGTCGCCCCTGGAGTCCGTGCTGGCGGAGGGCAAGAAGGTGTTATCCACACGGATGGCCAAATAGCAAATATGTCCATGTGTCTGCTCTCCCATATTATGGAGGGAGCTGCTAGGGTGGCTGGTTCTAGTATTGCCATGAGGTGCCACGCCTGACTCCGGCTGTGTCAATTCACAGAACCTATCAAGGTGTCATTTGCAAATGCCTCTTACGATGGTTCTTCCCTGTTTGGGAAAACAGTTTGTGACACATTGGTCTAGAGTGAGAAGGATGGGAAGACATTGTCTGCCATCAGGACCTGCTTCTCTGCCCCTCAAAGATTCTTTTCAAGGAAACAGCGAGGGACAAAGAAGATGTGGTTCCGGAACTTTTAGTCCTCCTGGGACACTCAAGACTCACTTTCGCCCAGAGGCAGAGGGGGTTATGACAGACACTGTCCAAGAGGCAGAGGGGGGGGGGCTAAGAAACATTCTCAGACAGGCCCACACAGCAGCCCTGAGGGGCTACCCGATTGCTCATCTCTGGAGGCAGTCAGGAGTTGCCTTTCACTACACCCGGTGGCATAGGAGTCCATAACATCAGAGCATTGGGTGTTGCAGATTATATCCAGAGGTTATTACATCCCCTTCACGGAACCACCTCTCCCACCAAAATGCCACCCAGATGTTCCACCCTCAAAAAGGGAGACAGCAGCACTAGAAATAGACAAGCTGCTAAAAAAGCGAGTCATCCAAACCATCCCCCTAGACCAGTCCAGATCAGGCATTTATTCCAGGTTCTTTTTAGTGCCAAAGAAAATGGGGGACCTAAGACCCATTCTGGATCTATCCACCTTGAACCTGTCAGTAGCCAAGGAGAAATTCTGGATGGTCACTCTTCAATCTATCCTGCCTTACCTGCAGGAGAAAGATTGGATGTGCACGATCGACCTCCAGGATATGTACTGTCATGTCAGGATGGACAGGCACTCCTACAGGTTTCTCCACATCTGGCTGTGAGCCAATCATTATCAGTTCAGAACTCACCCATCTGATCTCACCACAGCCCCCAGGATATTCACCAAAGTGATGGCAGTTGTAGCAGCTCACCTGAGGCTTCAGAGAATTCAGGTCTTTCTGTACCTGGATGATTGTCTCTTTGCTGCCCCCACCAAGCATCTACTTTGTCGAGCCGGGGACTACTTCCTATTGTTAGCAAACAGTCTGGGCATCAACATCAGCAAATCATCACTGATTCCTGTTCAGGTGCTAGAGTTCATTGACGCTCGGCTGGATACTATTCAAATGAAAATTTACCTCACTCCAGAAAGGGTACACAATCTGAGAGTGCATGTCTCGTATATTCTCCAAGCTCAACTTCCTACAAGAGAGACAGTTCTGCGGGCACTGGGGTCCATGGTGGCCACAATCACTCTTCTACCCCTTGCTCGACTACTAGCAGTCCAGTGCTCTCTACTATATCTTCCTCTATCCCATCCAATCCATCTCTTTCTCATGTCTGCAGGGACTCTCTTCAGTGGTGGATTCTT
This sequence comes from Protopterus annectens, assembly GCF_019279795.1. Taxonomy (NCBI): domain Eukaryota; kingdom Metazoa; phylum Chordata; order Ceratodontiformes; family Protopteridae; genus Protopterus; species Protopterus annectens. Next base: position 1,093,625,378 of record NC_056727.1, on the reverse strand, counting down.
TCCCCAGACCTTGTCAGAGGACGCCCCTTTCTCCCATCTCTTTCAGAAGCCATGGTGACCACAGTGGGGGGGGGGTATTGCTTGGGAAGAATGGTCCAAGGCACGTGGTCTCCACCCAAGGCCAGTTTGCATATCAACATCCTGGAGATGAGGGCAGTGCTTTTAGCATTGCAAACTCTCCATGCCCATCTTCCTCTAGGGAATATTGCGATCCAGACAGATACCATGTCAGTAGTCTGGTATATCAACAAACAAGGAGGAACCAGATCTTACCCTTTTGTCGAGAATCCATGAGAGTGTGGGAATGAATGATTTCCACCGACAGTTTTCTAGTGGCAACACACATTCCAGGATGGTCCAACATTCTAGCGGACTGGCTCAGCAGGACTATTCTGATGCCTTACGAGTGGTCTCTGAATCCTTCAATAGTGGAAGAGATTTTCCTCAGGTGGGGTCGGCCTTGCTGCAATCATTTTGCATCTCCTTCCAACATGAAATGCAGCAAGTTCTTTGCTCTGAACCCCCCTCAGGGGGAAGTCCCCAGAGATGCACTGGTGCATGCTTGGCCTCCCGGTCTTCTTTATGCCTACCCCCTATTACCTCTCATTTCAAAGTTCCTACAGAAAGCTCACAGGCTGGGGAACACAGTAATCCTCATTGGCCCATTTTGGCCTCATCAAGTCTGGTTTCCCTCCCTCTGGTCTCACCTAATAGTTCCACCATGGATCTTGAATCTGGCTCCAGATCTCATTTCACACCCTTCGAGGATTCAGCACCCAGACCTGGACAATCTGAAACTCACAGCTTGGCTGCTCCAATTCCCTCGATTTTTAGGACTCCCGGTTTATCCTGTCCGGTTAAAACCATTTTGGTGGCGGCTCACAAATCTTCCACACAAAAAGTATATCATAGAAAGTGGAAACAATTTTCTGTATGGGCTTCTCAATGGGATTTGGATCCTTTCATGACCCCCACCTCAGTGGTATTAGAGTTTTTGGTGGGGATTTTCCAACAAGGGGGTAGTTCCTCTACAGTTAGAGTTCAGCTGACTGCTATTTCTAATTTTCATGTGGGGGAGAATATTTCATCATTAGCCTCTTCTAGACTTTGCAAGACCTTCCTTAAAGGTACCTTTCTTTTAAGGCCCAGGGGAAAGTACCCCAGACATACAGTATATAGTGTGTCACTGTGAAATGGAGACACCCTTGGAATTGTACATACAGGTATGCATCACATTATCTGGTAGGGGATACCGGTGTTGTCTACCCAAACACTTGCAGATCACAAAAGAGATAGGACTGATGTATTGGGAAACAGCTGATGTACCTGCACATGCTAGTATAACTGGAATGCTCCATGCATATCTGTGTGTCAGATGCAAGTAGTGTCCATAGCACACATGCACCCAGCTCATGCAAACACCATCCACAGGTACCTCTCTGGTTGTATCCCTGCTGTGGGGAATGGGTACAATATGACCCCACCTGTATATGGCAATTACGAAAGAATGCAGCATGCAGTGCAGGTGTCCCATGCAGGTGTGTCCCTAGCTGTAGGTAGCACCCTGTCAGCATCCACACCACCTGATCAAGACTGATAGAAGGTATTGGCATGAACACCTAGCACACTTAACCTGTCACCCCAGGGGAATATACTGTGTAGCAGTCTGAGACTGTTGGACTGACAGAATACAATGGGCTGCCACATATGGCCCGCATCAACACCTAATGGCCCACAGGCCTTTGCCAAAGACCTGTGTGTCACACATACTGCTAATGCATGTTATGTCATGGACACCCAAATAACAACATAACACACTCCACATAAGCCATATGCAAGGCCATGTAGACAAACCACAGTAACATGTCCACCATGTCCCACTGCATGAACTGTGGACCAACACCAACACACAGCTGTGATGCGGTGATAACCTTAGGGAAAGTATCAGAGAATGTATGCATAATGTATGGAAGAGGATAGAATAACAGAGGGTGGGTAGGAGCATGGGCAGCATGGAATGTGCAAGGTCTGACACAAAGCTGTGTGCACACACTATCCCCTGACTGCAAACACATAAATGGGTGGCTACATACCTGCCTGTACACCACAATAGGGGTAATGTCCTAACTCACGGCCCCTGCCTCTGGGTAATCTGTGGGAATCTGTGCAGCTGTGAGGTATTGCCACAGCAAGAAAAGGCCATCCTGTCATGTTGATGGATGTACAAGTATGAGATCCTCTGCCAGCACTGTACCAAGGTGTTGAACCAGATACACAGACCCAGCAGCAAGTGTCTGCAGCTCCCCCACCAGAATGGCATAACTTAACATGAATATGTAGGCCTCTGCCCACAATACCAGACACAGCTGCAGTCATCCTTGTCTCCCAAGACATCACTGTGAGCAAGAATGTCCACCTGACAGTACATGAGGACAGAAAACATCACAGTGTATAACAGTGCACATGTCTGAATATCTCTGCTAATAGCAGTACCATGTCGCTGAAGCAGCACAAACACAATCACCTACAGTACACACTATCTCCTGCACCGTTTGTCCCCATATTGCCAAATGATTGATGGATACCCTGCAGAAACAGTTTGCTACCTGTAGGTGTACAACACAAAGGTTTGCACTGGATTACAAACTGCCTGGAATTGATCCACACATTCAATACAGAAGGGCATACTGGGCATGCTCGCACACTTAGAGAAATGAAGGTAATTCCAGACAACATACTGAAAGGCCATACTGGGCATGCTCACCCACTTAAACAAATGAAGCCCATGTTGGCAAACAACAGTGGACCATACATATCTGTCAGTTGCAGATGTTAGTGCATACACTCCTCAGTATGCACCAGTCATGCTTTGCACACACAGTGGATAGGAATACAGACATATATCCAAGGACAACACACTATAATAAGTCAAACATAGATGTACATAGATGTGTGGAAGAGAGTGACTGTGACAAGGAGCCATCCATTATGAGGCCTGTCCCACCCAACACACAGCCAAATGGCTACAACCACATCAGGTGTAAATGTCACTCACTGTATGCATTAGTCACCGGTATCCGTCAGCATTACAGACTATGTGGTGCAAGTGCTAGCTGTGCATCATGACTGTGCAAGGAAGTAGTCATCTAGCAGCTGTATACACATACCTGTGGAATATAACCCTGCATGTGCCTGCATGTGGTGTATCAACCTCTAGATGAATGGGTTATGGCCCATGCATACACTGCCCTCCCCATAACCCTACTATAACAAGCCTGCTGAGGTCATCCACTTTGAAATACACCTTTGGGAAAGGTGTAGTCCAGTAATCTCAGTGGCACATCCTATAACTGCATAGTGCTGTAGTGTGATAAACTAGATAGGTAGGAGTTGTAATCCTAGACTTGGTAACTGTGTGTGTGTGTGTGTGTGTGTGTGTGTGTGTGTGTGTGTGTGTGAAAGACAACACAGAGCAGTTAAAAACATAAAAGTAGCAGATCAAAGAACTAAGGCTGATGCAGTATAGTGTTAAATGGTTTTCATTTACTAGAAGAGTCTGAAGAAGTTTACTATTCTAGTAAATTTAAAGAGCTTAACATTATACTGCATCAGCCTTCATTCTTTGATCTGCTACTTTTATGTTTTTAACTGTGTGTGTGTGTCTCTGTCAGTGTAGAGTGCAATGCTTTTTAGGCTAGTCACACTCACTACAATTCAAATGCCCTACTTTGGCAATGCTGCTGATGTCATTCACCTTGAAATACACCTTTGGGAACATTGTAGTCCAGTAATCTCCATGGCGCAGCCTATAACTGCGTACTGCTGTAGTGTGATAAACTAATTAGGTAGGAGTTCTTATCTCAGACATGGCGACTGTGTGTGTGTCTCTGTCTGTGTAAAAAGCAATGCTTTTTAGGCTAGTCACACTCACTACAATTCAAATGCCCTACTTTGGCAAGGCTGCTGATGTCATTCACTGTGAAATACACCTTTCAGAAAGCTGTAGCCCCGTAATCTCCATGGCACATCCTGCAACTGCATACTGCTGTAGTGTGATAAACTAGTTAGGTAGGGTTTTTTAATCCCAGACATAGCAACTGTGTGTGTCTCTGTCTGTGTAGAGAGCAATCCTGTTTAGGCTAGTCACGCTCACTACAGTTCAAATGTTCTACTTTGGCAAGGCTGCTGATGTCATTCACTGTGCAATACACCTTTGGGAAAGGTGAAGCACAGTAATCTCTGTAGCACATCCCATAACTGCGTACTGCTGCAGTGTGATAAACTAGTTAAGGGGGAGTTCTAATTTCAGTTATGGCAACTGTGTGTGTGTCTCTGTCTGTATAGAGAGCAATGATTTTTAGGCTAGTCACACTCACTACAATTCAAATGCCCTACTTTGGCAAGGCTGCTGATGTCATTCACTGTAAAATACACCTTTGGGAAAGTTGTAGCCCAGTAATCTCTGTGGTGCAGCCTATAACTGCATACTGCTGTAATGTGATAAACTAATTAGGTAAGAGTTCTCATCTCAGACATGGCAACTGTGTGTGTCTCTGTCTGTGTAGAAAGCAATGCTTTTTAGACTAGTCACACTCACTACAATTCAAATGCCCTACTTTAGCAAGGCTGCTGATGTCATTCACTATGAAATACACCTTTGGGAAAGGTGTAGCCCAATAATCTCCATGGCGTGTCCCATAACTGCATACTGCTGTAGTGTGATAAACTAATTAGGTAGGAGTTCTTATCTCAGACATGGCAACTGTGTGTGTGCCTCTGTCTGGGTAGAGAACAATGCTTTTTAGGCTAGTCACACTCACTACAATTCAAATGCCCTACTTTGGCAAGGCTGCTGTTGTCATTCACTGTGAAATACACTTTTCAGAAAGCTGCAGCCCAGTAATCTCTGTGGAGCATCCTACAACTGCATATTGCTGTAGGGTGAGAAACTAGTTAGGTAGGAGTTTTAATCCCAGACATGGCAACTGTGTGTGTGTCTCTGTCTGTGTAGAAAGCAATGCTTTCTAGGCTAGTCACACTCACTACAATTCAAATGCCCTACTTTGGCAAGGCTGCTGATGTCATTCACTGTGAAATGCACCTTTGGGAAAGGTTTAGCCCAGTAATTTCTGTGACGCATCCCATAACTGCGGACTGCTGTAGTGTAATAAACTTGTTAGGTAGTAGTTCTAATCCCAGACATGGCACCTGTGTGTGGGTCTGTCTGTGTAGACAGCAATGCTTTTTACACTACTCATGCTCACTACAAATCGGATGTCCTACTTTGGCAAGCCTGCTGATGTCATTCACTGTGAAATACACCTTTGTGGAAAGAATACTCCCGTAATCCCTGTGGTGTGTCCTATAACAGTGTAATGCTGTAGCGTGAAATCAAACTCTGGTAGGGGTTCTATTCCCACACATGGCAGTTGTGGATGTTTGTGTGAGTGTTTCTATGTCTGTGTAGGAAGCAATGCTTTTTAGGCTAGTCACACTCAGTACAATTCAAATGCCGTACATTTGCAATACTGCTGATGTCATTCACTTTGAAATACACCTTTGGGGAATGAGTACTCTAGTAATATCCATGGCATGTCCTATAACAGTGTAATGCTGTAGTGTGATATAGAACTCAGATAGGGGTTCTCTTCCCACACATGGCAGTCATGGATGTTTTTGTGTGTGTTTCTATGTCTCTGCAGGGAGCAATGCTTTTTAGGCTAGTCACACACACTACAATTCAAATGCCCTACTTTGGCAATCCTGCTGATGTCATTCACTGTGAAATACACCTTTGGGGAAGGAGTATTTCAGTAATCTCCGTGGCGCATCCTGTAACAGCATAATACTATAGTGTGAAATAGAACTCTGGTCAGGGATTCTATTCCCCACACATGGCAGTTGTGGATGTTTTTGTGTGTTTTTGTATGTCTGTGTAGGGAGGAATGCTTTTTAGGCTAGTCACACTCACTACAATTCAAATGCTCTACTTTGGCAATTCTGCTGATGTCATTCACTGTGAAATACAACTTTGGGGAAAGAGTACTCCAATAATCTCCATGGCACGTCCTATAACTGCATAGTGCTGTAGTGTAATAAACTAGTTAGGCAGGAGTTCTAATTCTAGACATGGCAGGTGTGTGTGTGTCTGTGTTTGTCATTCGTATCTTGTGTGGAGGTGCCTGTGAGTGTGTAATAACTGGACTCATTGTGTAGTGGGTTTTGCAAATTTCTTATATGGTGGCCCTATTTTATGTCATAATGTCCACCATACAGGCATAACAGATGTGAAATACCCAAGCGGCTGAGGTGCAAATCCATACCCCTACATGTGACATCAAGGCCAGGTGAACAAAGTTAGCAACCCTTGTATTACCCAGAGAACATTCTCAACCCATGTCTCATACACACACACACACACACACACACACACACACACACACACACACACACACACACACACACACACACACACACACACACACACACACACACACACACACACACACACACACACACACACACACACACACACACACACACACACTTGCCTAGACAACAACTGCTATGTTGGTAGTGCCCTGCATACTGCCCACTGATAGTAACCATGGTGTGATTGCAGTGGGCTACAGAGGGCATGGCACCCTGCCCATCTGTGCAAGAGGCACATACATGCAGACAGTGCACCTTCCCTATATTCCCCATTGGACACCTGCAACACCTGTGGTGCACTCAAATGTCACCCAGAAAGGACATACTATGCCTGAAACACATGCCCTGTATGGACAGATGCCACTGACACAAGGGAATACCTGTATCATGCTATCAGTGTAGGTGCAGGGTCAACCTGCTGTCCATTAACAGTTCCCACCACATGAGGCTAAGACTGGCACATCTGATGATAACAATCTGTGTACACAACATGGGCCAGATGCCTCAGGTACAGTTCCACATGTCACTGTACATGCATGTGGGATGTGTGCACAACCCAGACACTGTCCAGGTCATGGAGTAAGGAACACTTACATGGCAAGCAATGCACAGCAATGGCCACATGCAATAGTTACCCAGGTGACTAGATGGTGAATACAATACCCACCTGTGTGGGCAAATCTGGACATTACACGCCTGAGCCACACTGTAGACCATTGTCATGTGGTCTGATGCTAAGGTATACCCATCCCCTAGCCTTGTATAGCCATCTGGCATAGTCGACTACTACACACCCGTGAAGCAATGCACCCATGCATGTCAGTCCTGGCACCCTATGTTAGTGTGTGTGTTGTATGATGCCTATGACCACATTCATACTCACTACAACCACCATCAGCATACTGAAGCATGCTGTCTGATGTCAGACACCTTCACATGCCTTTTTCCCATATAACCTCTGTATAACCCCTGTGGTACATGTGATACCTGAACAGTACTGTGTTGTGGCAATCTAACTAGTGATGAGTTGTATTCCTGACCCTGTCAAGTGTGTCAATGTATGTGGGTCCTTAAGAGAGTGTGGCTGTGTTGATGCTGACACCTGTTCATGCGGACAGGCATGTGTACTACACCTACTGTATAGCTACCATATCACTGTTGCAGATGTCACTCACCATCACATATACGTTTGGAGGGTTCCTCAACATGTAACCTTTGTGGTACATCAAATAACTGCATAGACATGTGATAGCAATACATAGTCAGACAGGGGTTTGATACCCTGTACTGGTAGGTGTGTGACACAAATATGCTTACGTTTTACTCTCCCCACCCCTCCCTGACATATCTTTGCCTCTGTCGACCTCTCTCACTCCCTCTCTGGTGGATGTGGAGTCTTACACCTGCTTTGCGTAGGCAGCAGCATGTGTATTGTAAGTGATGCTCATCATCAGCTGATGGCCTCTGCATGAACTGCAGCCCTCCTCTAGCTGATTGCATGTGGAACAGCTGTGGTAACATTCCCATAGCCAATTGCATGGAAACACACTCCAATATCTAGGAACATTATGTTGGTGTTGGGCCTTTTCATTCACTGTGAGCAGGAACTAGATCTATTGTTTGGCAAACAGCATCACAGATGGATTGGGGATTTACCTCTAACAACATACACTGTTGAAACAGGACTTAACTACAGACTGTAAGTACTGCTATACTGCATTTGGAGTAATGTTGGCTTAACAGGGTGTGTGTGGATATGGCTGTCCTACATGTTTAATACCTGTCATGTCAGTGCTATGTTTATGAGGAAACCCCCATCTGTAGGGTCATCTGCAGACGGGCAGTGTGTGGTGCCTTTTATTTCTTGTGTTACTCACAGAGCACCTGTCTGTGAACTGCAGAAGGTAGTGTGAGGATTGCAGTCAGTAGATGGTGACAGTCATGAGAGTTACTGACTTCATATCCCTCATAGGACATATGTTGCAACAAACCCAACAGTAAATATATGAGGTTATCACAGTAACATGTCAATATGGGCCAGTGCTTGTGCCTCCAGCCACAACTCTGTCAACCTTTGTACATATGTCATGCAGTAAGAGGTGCATATGTTCTGTGCACCATATTTATTGACATCCTATCTGATAACAAGCCAGTGAGATAGACTGCTACACATGTTATGTATAGTAGGGGTTATATTTGAGGACAAAACCTGGGCATTCTGTGGTTGTGTGTACAGTACTGAGGTCTGTGTTCTTATGGTGATTGTCGACAGTGTGTGTATTGTGAATATGTACCTTGGCCTGTGTACAGACTGTGGTAGATGTCATTGTTCTTGGTCCTGTTCTATCTGATGTTACATGCTGCTACACTGTATGTTACCCTATCAGCTTACATGTTTGTAGGGCCAAACACACACATGTCCCATAACACAGACAGGCATCGGATCACACTGTGTAGTGGCCTAGTATATGTAGGGTTAGTGTGTGAGTGGCACATATGAGGATGGTGCTGATCAGATAGTCCATATACTGTAATATTACACTAGCTTACCATATGTGGCTGTGTTCACATTGGTTGTGGTTATGCACTTTCACACAGGTGTCTGTTACTCTGTGCTGTGACATGCCTGTAGAGCCTGCTATATATGCAGGTACATGTGCATTTCCCCATAGGAAATGTAGGCCAGTGTTGAGGCAGTCTGCCTGTAGCCTGCACAGTGCTTTGTTACATGCCTATCAGCTTAGTGTACTTACCCAGTGAGATGTCATGTCCAGATACTTGCCAGATGTACTGCTGCTGGGCCACCATAACAGTCATTTATGTCAGACAAAGCAGTGGGATATTGTGCAGATGTATGTCACTAACTAGTGGGTAGTATGTGGCCATGGCACCTCTGTACTAGCAATTATTATGTGTCAGGAGAGACAGGGGTGTATAAATGTATAACCTATGGGGGCAAATGTATACCAGTATTTATGTGATATACCCATCTACATGGCTGTTAACATCCACATTGTCAGGCTTGGTCCACATGTCTTGCACTAAGGGGTTCTGTGTATACCACTGGACTGACCAGAGTGTGTCAGACTGTTCACATATATTGGCCATATATCTGTTATAGTCCACAGGAGCATTACTGTGCTAGCAGTGGTACTGTACTATGATGTCCATAGGATGTCTGTCAGTAGCCAATGGCGCACATGTTAAAAGTAGATGTGACCTCCCAGACACACCATGTCTGTGATGACAATCCCTATTACAGTAACAATAATCTACAAATATACCTGCAATACACACCTGACATCCCCTTGCACTAAAAGGTTGGGGCTGAGGTAGGGCTCCAATCCATGTTCAGGACATATGGTGAAAATATATGTATATATAATTATCCATATATCTATATAGATATATGCACATATGCATATTGACATATATATATATATATATATATATATATATATATATATATATATATATATATATACATACATATAAATATACAGAGCAATATATGTCTACACATATACAGATAAAGATACATATGCACATATACGTATAGATATATACATATATATTGACAGTAATAGGTATATCAGAATAGATATGTATGCACATATAGTTATAGATATCTACATATATACCAACATAAATAGGCATATCTGTACACATAGGATGTGTATACATATATAGCTATATATATATATATATATATATATATATATATATATATATATATATATATATATCTGTACATATGAGGAGATGTACACATGGCCATATATATGTTGCTCTATACAGATGTGTATACAGACATATGTATGAGTATACATGTGTATGTACATGTAGACATATATCGACCTATGATATGTATATATCCATATTCCTGTCATATGTAAACCTCACGGTTGTGTATACCCTCTCAGATGTAGCTCACCATATGTATCAGCTATGTGTACACTATGATAAAACAACATATGTGATGCAACAGTCATATTAATAGCAAGTACTACACAATTGTGGAAGTAATTGTTCAATACTACTCAATATGTGTATTGGCAACTATATTGGTAAAACAGCAGCTGTCTTCACAGTGATCATGGTGTAGTGCTTAAGTCTTGTGACGTTAGTGTACAGGCTTCAAGACCTTGCAAGGGCTGTTAATTTTGTTGCTGGGCAGAACAAGGGCTGTCAGATACAGACTGGTTAAGGCAGTTTTGAGCAGCTTTAAGCGTGTTTGGTTGGGTTTGCGTGAAGCTAAGCATACCAGTGTGCAAATCAGCTCAGCTGTTATATTGCAGCAATTCTGATACTTACTAAGCATGGCCTAGCCCTGGTAACCAGTTCACACCACCCAGTCTAATAATATAGCAAGGTAATGACATCTGTAATAAGTGTATGTAATGCCATGTACAATACATGCACCTATGTGCTGTCATTACAGTAGCAAGGGGTGTGAGTGTCATGTGTGGGATACAAACATATATGATGCGTATACAGCACTGTTATCCATGTGAATGTATTACATACAGTGTCACACTGGCATGCAGTGTATCATGGCAGTACTACTGCTGACAGTGCTTACCCAGGCAAGAGCAGAGTGCTAAATGTAGTACTGACATCAGGCACACCTGCAGGCATAGCTGGACTCTGAGCCTTCCTTGTTGTATCCCTGGTGTTTGACTTGTGTCACAGAATATACCCCTTACTGGGTAATGATCTGACATGTGGAATGCAACTGTAGACTACCGTCTGTACAGCACATGTAAGCGAGGGCGTCTGACATGTAGTTATGGCATACATATTGTTGTTAAATGTCTCTCTGTCAACACACTCATCCTACTGCATAGCTATTTGCCAAACTGATGACTGTCAGTCCCTGTTCAGATGTGCAGATGGCAGGTATCCAGCTGGGATATTTACAGGAAACCTAAGCTTGATCGACACTGACACATCTGCCCAGCTGTGTAAGAACTGGCAGAAATAGGAGATGTCACCCTGTATACGCCACATGCCATGGGTACCTCCACTACACTACCACAGTCAAAAGAACATGCTTGGGTACAGGTCTCCATCACAGACACTAACCATGTGTTGTAATGCATGTTGCATACATGTCAACTTGATCACCTCAGTGGCCATGTGCAGGAGGCACCTGGAGGATTGGCTGATGCATGTCATTCTCACTCTGAGGGTCACCACAGTAGTGTCTGTTGATAGATTGCCTGCTGCCACCTGGCAGGTTTCAAGATACCACTGTACATACAACCCCTACACAGCCCATCTCTCCTTGGACAATAGCTAGGCACATAGCTATGACCACCTGCAGTGATGCATCCCTGTACTGACACATGTGTAGGTGTGCATGACTGAGTATAGCAGTGTCTGTGTGTTAGCACACCTGTACTTGGAAATTCCATGAGGGCCTTCACAACCAATGCAACACCCATTGCCATAATCAGTTGTGGCTGCTGTATAGGACATGCCATGTACCCTGTTAAGCTCCTCCCCATACCAGCTACATGAGCCTTGCAGTACCAGCACAACAGTGTTGTACAAATGGGTTGATAGTCATGGGATACCCATTGTGTTCTGGCATGTGTGTGTATGTGTGCATGTCCATGTAGGATACAGCACACACTTCTATTACAATACCTATTGCCACACAGTAGTACTGATAGTATTGTTCCTGCCCATAGGTGAGGGATGACAATGCAACACCCTACTATGTGTGTGGCATGTGCATTAGATGCATATCCCTGTAGTGCCACTGTTGGGGTATACTATGGGTTGTATTGCAGTCGCGGCCAGTGTGTGATGCTGGGTATGGCAGAGTGTCATCATGGGTTTCAGGGGAGTACAATATCCACTGGGGGATGTGGGTGCTGTGTACACTGTCATTACACCAAGGTACACCTGGTATATGTCCCATATGCCATGTTATGGTTACCACTGTCTCCATCAACCATACAGGTAACTGATACTACAATCCAGGCCAGTTATGCATGTGCTGTGTGCAGCCTACCTGTAACACATTGGACACATGGTCAAGTTAGTTTGCAGTAATAGGCCCTGGTCTCTCGAATGTGTGTCTGCCTGTTATGTGTCTGTTAATGTGTATATGAAGGTATGTCACACTACGTATTGTTCATATACACCCATTACATCCCCATTAGCATACTGTACATGTCTGGGGATGTTCTGCATGTAACATGTAACCTGGGCCACACCTCACCCTAAACACTGTGTGGTGTATGCAATGTAAGCCACACACTTCAGTATCACTTCATAGGTAGGGGTCTAGTCCCAGTGTTGCCAAGTAACAGTGTGCATGTATGTGGATGAGTCTAAATCAGGTTGCAGGGCATACATGCCCCAGCGGGTCACCTGTCCATGTGGCACAGGCAATAACCATTTTAGTAACCTGTGACATCTGTTCAACTGTACCCCAGATATGTCACAGCCATGGTGTCACCACAGTGCCATACCCCATTGTGGAATATGACTGCAGACCATCCTCGTGCTGACACATGTACACCTACAACACAAATGGATAACATTATAGGGACCGCACTCAACCAGTGTTACTAACAGCTATAATGCATCATTGCTGGATGGCTAGACTACCTGCCATATATGCATTGCACTTTACTCTTTATAACATGTTACACTGCAGTGCTTAGTACAGTCACCGTGCGCATCAGAACCATATTAGCCTGTCCCTGCATTGATGGTATGGATGACAGGGATGTGGCACAGGTATCATCATATGCACAGGGTGTGATGTTGGTTTACCAGAGGCCAAGGGTGGGCCATACATTTGACACCATGTCTGTGGGTGAGGGGTGCACTGCAGTGAGCTGGGCATGGTGCTGTGATGTGTGTATGAATGGGGTTGCTCTAGGTGTGTTTGTATAGTGTGTGGGTATGCATGCACACAGTTTTGCCATGTGGGTGCCCTACACAGGTGTTTATGGACAGCTGCAGACCATACCTAGCAGGGGGTGCAGTTCACTGCCTCTGGCCATGGACACATGGATTGTGCCTGCCAGGAGTTCCATGGGCACATCCAGGTACATGCCTCAATGTGCTACTCTCACCTGCTGATGACAAATGTCCACTGGTACCAGGTCCCTCCTGGGACTGGCCAGGACCATGTGCATGTGGCCTGCTGTGGTGTGGTGTGGACAACACCCCTGCACTGCAGGGGATTGTACTGTAAGATCTCCTTCGTGTCCTAGCACATCCATGTTGACTGCCAGCTGTTGGTGTTGCTGGCCTACGTCCATGCGGTCATCGCCGCACCCCCACCACACCTTCAAGCACGGACACACCACGGCTGATGAGGGCACCACCATGATAGCCTGAAACATGCAACTGCTGGTACCAGCTATGTCGTCTCTGCCAGGGGCATGATGTCCAGCGGCCTTACCACGGGCACCCTGGGATATCTGCCTATGTGGTGCCCTGCTGGACATCTGGCGATGCCTGCTATGACCAGACACAGAAGACATGGTTACCACACTTTCCTGTGAACTGCCAACAAACGTCAACTGTCCCTTCACTATGGCCACTGGTGATGGGGTATGTATAGGCACTGTAACTGTGCGTGGGGTTGGGGTGGCTAAAAGGGGGATGTCAAATGATGGAGCAGTGTCGGCCCCTGACAACCCCACCTGTGCCTCAACAGTACTATCATTATCTTCGCTGTTCTGTATGGACACCAAAATCATATTGCATGCAGGAGGGACCCCGACCCACCTCACCACCTGTGGGGGAAAACAATAAATGCACTTTAAAACCTGTACAGCATTGCCTAACAGTACACACACACACACACACACACACACACACACACACACACACACACACACACACACATACACACACACCTCCGTAATACCTACCTGTCCGTGACTTTACAGATAGTCCCACGTATATGTCCATGTGTACCCCATCCTGCATCACACTTGTTAACATACACACATTGATACCACTTATTAACATATCAGTCCTCTAAATATCTACACAAACGATCACAACACAAGACCTGTTACTACATTACCTGCCTGACCTGCGTATAGTAGTTTTAGATGGCCACACTGCTGTCATTCGGTCTTCACCTTGTGTATTTGTGGACATCATGAGCATGGTCCCTATATGTGTGGGTTACTATGTTCTATCCATAATATCATGCACAGGTGTGTCACGTGTATGTAATGCTCAGTACATGCCATATATGCTGTTCAATCAGCTTATCATGTGACAACTGTAATATTTGGATACACTCCCTGGTGTTGACTAGTACTTCCCCAATGCATTTGTAGTGCTGCATACGTGGGTTGCAGGTGATCTCTCTGCTGAATGCGATATTAAGGGTGTACCTGGTGTTTACCTTCCCTCTCGATGCCTGTTCCATGCTACAGATCATATTATATTATCAGCTGTCCTGTGATTAAACACATGACAAGTATTCCTGGTGTGTAATGTTGTAGTCCATGTACATGTACTGCATGATCTCAGAGGGAGGTACTGCAGCCTGAACAACCCACAATCACACATTTGCATACATGGCCAGCCACACAAACACACACACATGCACACAAGCATCCTACATGCATCAACCTCCCTCCACTTCACCAGAGTGACCCTACAGACAAACTAACTACCCACCAGGATGCACACACATGCACACACACACACACACACACACACACACACACACACACACACACACACACACACACACACACACACACATGCACACACATATAGGTGAGGTTGCACAATGATAGTACACACAGTCCTCCTATTACTCCTCTGTCAACATGCATAACATATGGTACCCAACAGCATGCAGTGCAGCTATAGTCAATCCATGCTAGCAACAGTATACATGTGTGTGATGCATGTGCTGTGTCACTAGGTGAAGACCCTTCCCTTGGATACCACTGTACCCATAAACATTGTATTGCTGTGCACCTGTTCTGCACCTTGTCATGTACTGTGCAACACACCTCATAGGTGTACAGCCCATTGATGAATGTGTACTACTGTGTCGGTTATGTCAGCTTTAATGCTCACAGCCCCTATGTTTTCCAGCAACACATATCTGGGATGATATGTGGACAGATGTCATTTGTGAATGCCTGATGTCTGATTCACAGCTCTCAACATCAGCAGACCATGTATGACCAATCCAATACTCTTACACTGGCAACCATCAGAGAACACCATGGCTATGGGGAGTGTACACACCCTTATTGATATGACGCACCCATCCTTGATCTGCCATGAGACCACATCACCACATATCTTAACAGTACATGAGCCCGATATGTGACATATGTCCTGTACATTCACATGCTGTATCTGCAGAATGTGTTAGGTGTGCGGATGATGACCACAATGCATACACACCATGTGGGCATATGTGTGCACACCCTTATCATGACAGTTTGTCGCACCTCTTGTTGTGTGTACTACAGCAGTCACTACTCCTGCAGGGGTATACCAGCATGGGCCATCTGCATTTGCCAGTGTATGTTCACTCTACCCTACACATGTCCCCCTATTCTGCATGATTGCAAGGTCTACTCATGTGCACATCCCTTGGTGTTCACACACTGCCATCACTATTGCTGTGGGGGTAGGGGTACAGCTGCCACAGGTCCTGAACCCGACTATGTGCAGATACAGCCATTCTTAGCATCCTTAGGATCCCTACTGCAGTGCACTGGTGTGTCATACTGACACCCCTCCCCCCTCCTTCAGCCTTTTTGCATATGCATGACAAGTAAGGCCTACACGTGTGTGTCACTTTGCAGTATCCCATATACTGAACACCACATGTTACAGCCTAGTCCCAGCTGATAATGTAGACCACTGTAATGCCTTAAGCCATAGTGTATCTCTGCAGCAGTTGCCATTGTTCTACAGGTATATACACTGGTGTTGCACTGTATATGGTTGTTGTTCCAAACATGTCCCTACTGTAGGCCATGTCTCCCACCATTATGTTACACCAGTGGCAGGATGTTAGTTATCATGCAGATGTCTGACATACCCTTCCAATACCCCATCATAGTCACCCCTGTGATGCTGTGCATTTCACAGCAACAATATGTGCACATGTACAGCATGCATTCTGGGTAGGTGTGTTAGATGTGTGCATGGAATATATCATCACCATTACATGCCCAATGTATTGGTAAGTATCTATATAAACCATACTCACCAGCTACAGGCTGCTGCCTTGGTGGAATCCCGGAGGGACCTATATAAAAGAGATGCAAAGTCAGTGGCCACAACTGTGGCAGTGCTACAGGGTGGGTGCAGTATTATGATACATCATCAGTACATTTCCACAGTACTACCACATATGGACATCTGTTTATCACTACTATGCAGCAACAAACTATATCTGTGACATGTCAGATATGCATGATCTGCCTGTACTGATGCGGATGTATACACAACAGTGGTCTACAGATGTTCCCTGTGGCCTTACCTGCATGCTGCACAGCTAGTGTGAGGGTGGCACCCACCTCCACAAAGGTGTCTGGCGGTTGGTGGCTGGCCGGACTGGCAGGTACCATGAGACTGGCCAGGAGCTCTTCCACATGTGTCGGGGGGGATGGATGTCATGGCCCCCTCCTGTAGTGAGGTCATCTCCTTGGGCTACAGCAGCACTCTGATGGGCATTGTGAAGCATGTCAGAGCAATGATGTTGGACCTGCTCATAACTGCAGTTGTGCAGTCTGACATCATTGACCCTGTGGACTATGTCATTCCACAGGGCAGTCAACTCCTGCTGATCATGGGCAGCCCAGCCAAACAAGGTTGCATAGTGATGAATGAATCCATCCAGCAGGATGTCATTTTCCGCTGCTGTGCAGGCTGGCAGCCTTCCATGAGACATCGTGCCTGAAAGACATAAAGATGGGCACAGGTGTGAGCAGGTCATGCAGCAAGGTTACCACAGTTCTTAATACATATCACTGTCACCCCCCACCATATTAGCGACAGCAAACCGTACACACAACTCAATAGGTATGGCTACAGCATACCTACCAGTGGGGCAGATATTGTACTGTACCACGCTTTATGCAATGTGTTTGTAGCCATATTCCCTTTGTGGACACTATTATTGCTGGCCTGTTACAGACTATTCACCTGCATGCCATTGTCAGGGTCACAGTGGTTCCATATATGTCTGTGGTATGCTTGCTATGTGTGTGCTGCACATCTGACATACTGTGTTATTGCAGTTATTTATGCATGCTGTTGGGCATGTTCTGGGATTGTGTAGACTACTACTACCAACATATGCTCTATAACAGTGACACAATAGCATGTATATGTACTATTGGCCAGCAGAACCACCATTCCGAACTCATCTGCCCATGTTACCCGGGCACATCACATGTGTGTCCTACCTTGGGGCCTCCTCATGTACTGGTCTAGCAATACCATCAGGTGGAACCAACCCAGGGAATGTTGCCCCCCGCTGGGGGCACACACAGATATGTTCATGTCCCCTGAGGTCAGGCCCAGGGTCTGTTCCATAACGGGCTCCACAGATACATGTGGGATGTGCTACATCACTCTGAGACAACCAGTACACATTCACAGGGCCAACATGCTCCTCCTACACAGTTTTCAGGCCAGGCACCTTCAGGACATGGACTGCTGTTGTGAGTAGCAGTGCGTGGTAGGCTTGTTCCCATTGTGTCCATATTGGGGCCCATGGGGAGTCCACATCACAGATCACACACACCATCCAGGGTGTTTACCCACCACATGTGTCACATATTACCCTTGTAGGCTGTCCTCTATATCTACCAACCCTGACCACCTCCACAACTATACCTGACATACTTCCCCATATTCCCATTCCATACTTCACAGACAAGGGCAATGTGGTCCCAACAAGGGGTTCACATGTGACATACCTGTCCATGTTGCACACACTGACAGCATTAGATATCTGTGTGTATTGCTATGTGTGCTGT
The DNA here is from genome assembly GCF_019279795.1 of Protopterus annectens. Classification (NCBI taxonomy): domain Eukaryota; kingdom Metazoa; phylum Chordata; order Ceratodontiformes; family Protopteridae; genus Protopterus; species Protopterus annectens. The sequence goes on along the minus strand of NC_056727.1, from coordinate 1,093,606,935 downwards.
TTCCTCACACATAGCATGCAGCACTGTGGTAGTAATATAAGGGACATGTATTTACATACATATATGTTTGCGTGTGTGTGTGTTTGTATATATGTAGACGTGCATATAGGTATATATCTATATATGTGTAGATATATATGATGTATATATGTGCTCATATATATGTCTACACATGGGTATATGTATATTTGTGAACATACATGTAGATATATATATATATATATATATATATATATATATATATATATATGTATATATGGATCTAGGACACATGCTCGAGTAGACTTTGTCCGAATCACAAAACACCAAACACACATACACGACAGCGCTTAACATCAAAAAGTGCTTCCGTGTATGTGAAGTAAAAAAAAATCTACATTTCTGCAGGGGGGCTTCACCCCCCTGCACCCCCCACATGGAGGGCTGTACCCCCCAACCCCCCCACTTTAACATTCTCACTCTGAGATTGCACTATAGTGGAGAAAAGGGATGTTTCCCTTACCCGCACTGTAGTCCGATCTACGAAACAGGCACACATACACGGAAGCGCTTTTCGATGTTAAGCGCTTTTGGGTACATGTGTTCGATGTTTTGTGATTCGGGCATATGCTAGTCGAGCATGTGTCTGAATCCCATGTATATATATATATATATATATATATGATATATATATATATATATGTATATATGTACACATATGCATACCTATATGTGGGGTACATTCAGACATCAGGTCCACAATCTCACAACACCTTCCTGCACAGCTGCACTGCTCTACCTTGCTACAACACAGACAGGTGCCACATATGGACACAGCCTGACATTAGGGGGGTATATGTAGGGCCAGATTGCAGGTAACCCTATTGCACACCTATGGCATTCCTGCATGCTACAATACAGGTTAACCTGAGTATCCCGCAAGGGGTGGGCTGTGGATCCCACGTGTCCATCATAATGGCATTACTTCCACCACCAGCTATTGGCCATGTAATATACATACTTCCCATTACACAACACACACTATGATGGCTTACATCTTATCAGTCAGTGCTGCTCTGCACGGTTGATGGGTATGACCCACTACCTATAGGGACGGACTCTATTGTCATTAGCAGTTGTTCAGCTGAACATCATTACAACAACTGAAGGCACATATAAACCATTCCACAACATCGATCCCATTATTATGGACCAAGTACTATGGTCAGTTGCATACATATATACTTCACATACCCATTATGGGAATGCAGACTCTTCTGGATTTTTTTTTTGTTGTTCTTCCCTTATACGCACACTCTCTCTCTCTTACTCTCTCTCTCACTCTCAGTCTCTCTCCAGTAAATGGAATGAACTGCTTTGCATAGATTGCAGCATGGAATTTGTAGGTGATACACATGATCAGGTGATGGCCTCTGCACCAATCAGTGCCCTCCACTTGCTACCTGCATGCAGCATGCTGTGCAGTACTTCCAATTACCACTGTCATGGCAACCAACTACTATAAATCCCTACATCATGTGGGCGCGGTCCCTTTACCTTTCCTGTATGATGGACATCCTTCCTGTGTGTGGGCTACAAACAGCAGGTAGCATTACCTCTTACAGGAGAACCTGCACACTAAGGCCAGCTACATATTTGTAGGAGGTTCCAGAACTACAGACAGAGTCTGAGTAGTGTTGTATGCACTGTATAGCACTTGTGTTACAGGGTTTGTGTACATATTAGCTTAACTTGGAATGCAGTCTGTCTACATAGCTCTCAACTGTGGGCCTATCCTCTTGATGGCCAGAGGTGTGCCTATTATGTTTTGTCTGTCCACCACACAGGTCATGTGTCAGATATATCACTGGCAGTGTGTGTGTTGAGTGCTATCAGTACATGGCTACATCTATTTCTGTTTCTAACTTCATATTCCTGACTAAGGGTATGTTGCAGACTATCTTGTAGCACCAGCGACTTGCTTAGTGTATGACAACAGTTTTACACATATGAGCCTGTGTTCCAGCCTCTGTCCTCCACCTACATACCAGGCTTTGCACATATGACATGCTGTCAGGGGTTGTTATGTAGTGGCCTGTGAGTATGTCATGCTGCCATTCCTGCCATCAGTCTACTGCTGTTGCATACTGTGGGGTTGGGTCCATATGTGTGTGGGCTTCACCTACACAATACATGTGTGCCCTTATGCACTCCAGAGGCCAATGTATGTAACAGTGGTATATGGCCCTGTATTATTGAGTCTGGGGGGGATGCACCATAACTAACCTAGGCTGTTACAACATGTGGGGGTATCAGGGGTAAGGTGCCTTAAGGTATCTGGATGTACATCACCATACAATCCACCTTGGGTAAATGAAGGCCCACTGCCTCCTGCCATGCAGACTGTTCTGTTTATCAGTGCGATTGTGATGGTGTCAGTTATGCCTTGTTATGTAACAGATACATCCCATTGTGTCAACTGAGGTCTTTACCCCCTAGGGATTGTGTACAGAGTGTAGATAGAGGCTGCTGGACTATTCATCTGCATTACTAACTGTTGATTGTTTGGTATCCTGTGGCCCAGTCAGTTTTACTATTGTACTACTTGAAGGCCTTGGCCTGGACAGCAACATATGTAAACCTTTCCAGACTACTGTATTAGTATAACTGTTTCACAGTTGAATTACTCTGTTTATATGGATGTCAGTGTCTAAACAGCTATATGACATGGCATATGCAACTGTAATAGTACACTAATAAAGCTTTGCCATGTATGCAAACCTGTGTGAGGTGTTATATCCTTTGACCTCTCTGTGGGTATATGTTGCAGGCAACGATTGACATTTGTATGGGTGGCTCATACAGTGTCCAGTTGGTAAGGAGATAACTGTAGGCATAGTGGCTGTTCCATATTGTGTGCACCTTCTACATATGTATCTTCCTATACATATCTCTGTGTGTGTATGTGTAGTTACATATACGTATATATATATATATATATATATATCTATACACATATGTATATATATATATATATATATATATATATATATATATATATATATATATATATGTATATATATGTGTGTGTGTGTGTGTATATCTATATGTGTATATCTATATCTGTATCTGCATATATGTGTCTGTGTATATGTATAGGTTCATAGGTTCATAGGCAGGTACTAGGCTCTTTGCCCAAGGGCCTACGTAAGCTTAGCCAACAAGCTTTCCTGGCTTACACCACCCAAGAAAGTTATTTTCCTGTGCCACTGTCGAGCAGAGATACAGAAGTGATCCCCGGGGTGTATTTCATATTTCCCATCCACTCATCAAGATTTTTCTTGAAGAGTGCTAATGAAGAACTTTGCTTGACATAGATGGGTAGCCTGTTCCAGAGTATGGGAAGTCTCTGGGATAGGAATCTATCCCTCCAGCATGTCCTGTTTATTGTGGTGACAAGGTTTAGGTCTCTAGAGTGTGTAGCTCGGAGGGATTGTGATTTCTTTAGGTGTAGCATGTCCAACAGCTCTGGGTTTGACATAGCTTTATATGTTAGGCAGAGATCACCTCGGAGTAGGCGATATGCTATGGAGTAAAGCTGGAGTTTTTTGAGGTGGTCAGTGTAGGGCATTTGTTTGAGGTCAGTAATCCTCTTTGTGAGGTACTTCTGTGGCCTTTCCAGCTGCTGCAGATGTCTTGTGAGGTACATTCCAAAAGGGGCGTTGTACTCTATAATGGGACTAATGAGTGTCGAGTAGAGGGGAACAATGACCGCTTTTTTCCTGGATGAGAGCCCTTTTATGATGAGGTGTGCCACTTAGAAGGACTTCCTGACTACTGTGGCAATGTGACTATCAAAGGAGAGACTACTGTCCACCTGGGTCCCAAGGTCTCTTATGACACATTCGGTGTTATGTAGATTGCTGCCTATGTGGTAGTTCATGGGTACAGAGTATCCTAGGGATGTTGATTGCTTCCACATTGTACATTCTCTATCAGAGCCAGAATGTACTGCATGATATGTTACTGATACCTGACATTATATAGGTGGGATGGAGTACTGTTAACATCTTGTGCCCATGTCGTGTCAGGTCTTGGTTATGGGATCTTTAACAGTTAGTAGTGTATTGCAGGGCAAACATGTTTGGCTGTGGGGGGGGGGGATACCTATTCGTACAAGATATATATTGTTGTTTGGGGCCTCAACCCCATTAACAATGCATGTGGACATATATATTTTTGTTATGTTCCCATTTTTATCTACAGATGTATGTCTGTATATACCGATATATATATATATATATATATATATATATATATATATATATATATATATATATATATATATATATATATATATATATATATATATATATATATATATATATATACATATTGCTGTATATATATATATATATATATATATATATATATATATATATATATATATATATATATATACATATAGATGTAGACATATATATCTATAGATGTATGTATGTTTATATATATATATATATATATATATATATATATGTATTTATATATATATATATATATATATATATATATATATATATATATATATATATATATATATATATATATATATATAGATATGTATATATCTATTTAGATATTAATATATGTACACACGCACATACATCTACATGTTTAAATACATTTCCTGTACTGCTGAAGGAATGTGCTGGATGATATGTTTGTGAAAATATCAGGGTTTTGTATATCTGACATGGCTTAGTGATAAATCACTTTGGCTATGGTGTGCAAGGTCCTGGGTTCGAGCCTTGCAGAGGCTGTTTATTTTGTTGCTGGGCAGAACAAGTGCCGTTTGATACAGATTGATTAAGGCACTTTTAAGTGGGTTTGGGCCGAGGTAAGCACTGCTAACTTCCGGTTACAGTTTTTTATATTCAGTTAGCTTCTAAATTGCTTAACCTGTGTAGGCATTGCTTACCCCCACGCAAACAGGCTTAAACCTGCTTACTGCTGCTTGAAAGTGCTTACTCCTGCTTACCCCCATGCTAATATCTTTAAAAGAAAAGAAAAAAGGGTTGATAGGATAGTGGTGAAAAAGGGGCAGAAAGAGGGGAAGACAGTAGGGAAAATAGCTAGGGACGTGCCGGAGGGTGTAGGGAGGGTCTATAGCTGCCCATTTCTTCTACAGCAATAGCTGTGCATATACACTAACTTTGGAGGTAGATTTGGAAACTCAAACCCCAGAGAGAGGTGTGAGGACAACATTAATATATTGTGATGCCAATTAGACCAGATTACATGTGTCCAGTGGACACGTGTGTGAAATGGACAGCTATGTATGGGGCGATCATTTTTTTTGGGAACAGATTGCCTCTTTTTTTTCAGGTGAGAGTGGAATGCTGGGTAGGGATAGTAGGTATAGTTGGAGAGGTAGGTTGAATAGGTTAATAGACAAGACAAACAAGATGCATACAGGGGTGGTATATGCCACATTTGGGGGTAAACACCTTGATGGGGAGGGGTGTTGGGAAATCAGAAGCCCATGAGCCCCCTAGTGGAAACAGTGGGACTGAGATCCCCACTTATGGGCAGTCACCACTGCACCTTTACAGCCCTGAAGGTGGCTGTGCTGGGGGCTGAGTTGGAGAGGCAGTCTGACCCACTAGTCAGGACATGCAGCCCTCAAGCTGGCATAGAAGGTCTCCAAACTGCTGATCGAGCTCTCTACGCACCATGACCCGAACCTGGCGATGGGTGACAGCTTCCTATCCATGCCTGCTCCCGGGGGTGGGGCAAGCCCCATCCCCTGAGGCAGTTCCACTCAAAGGTGGTGCAGGACCAATGGATGAGGAGGTCCCGGGTTGGGCCCCAGATGTGCTGGTGCCTAGTGCCACGGCCAGCTAAGGTGGGACAGGTGGGTCCGCTGGGACCCACATTCCCATATGTGCTATGGTGTTTATGGTGTATCAACATATGTGGGTTAGTAATAGTCAACACATTCCAGGGTTAGGTATAACAGCATGCATAGATATTCCCATTAACCCAGACACCAGATATGGAACAGTTGCATAGCAAATGGAACACATGGATATATGGGACTACAGTGGTAATAACAACAGCATGCAGGTACATTGATGGCAACATCTCACCAATGTTGGAGTATTTCAACATAGCATATGCATGGAAACAGATTTAAATAATTATCAGCCAATAGGACATATGTCCCAACAGAACAGTGAAGTCATTACATACCAGTTGAGGTGGGTATTTAGTTTATTGTTGATACGGTGGGGTAGAAAGAAAGATGTTAATTAACAACTAGTATATGCCTGTAGTTCACATTACTTTTCTAGATGTTAATTAACAACTAGTATATGCCTGTAGTTCACATTACTTTTCTAGTCAGTGTTATTATCTGTACCTTACAAGTATTACTACACTACCCTATTGCCTTAGTTTGGACAGTGCTATGGCTGTCGTCATCTTTATACATGAACTGGTTTTACCTGCAGTATACACCTCTTACCTGGTATACCTGTGGAGGAAATGTTTGTCAACACTAACTAACTGTTTCTACACATACTCCCAGATTCCAGGTTGATGTTGTGCACATATCTGTCCATCTCTTTCTGCACAGAGTCTTGAAATGTCTTGACCACATGCAGGTGAACAGGGACATATCTAGACTATTGCCCTCTTCAACCTTTAGTGACTTACCACACTCTTATGCAGGCTTTCCTACACAGTTATATTATGTAGCACAGTGTGGGTGACGGTAATCAGTGATATCTTATTATTCAGAGCAGCTACAACACTCACAATTCCATACAATACCAGAGTAAACAATACCAGTACAGTGTATTAAGCTTTTTATTTCTCACCACAGTGTTTGTATCCGACATACCTGTGGGAGCAATTTTTGTTAGCACTACCTGAATGTTGCCACACAAAGTACCAGATTACGTTAGTATTATGCACATACACCTCACTCTGTTACTGTACACACTCTGGTAACAGCTCTTGACAACATGGGGTGCAGCTAGGACATACTTGGCTTATTACTCTCATACCAGTTTCAGGAGTTGCTAGAATGACAGGTTTGTTCTCATAGATGTGTGACAATTGGTTTTATTCCCTGTTTGCTGCCTAAACATCTGGGATCTTCCCACTGACTTCCCAGGGGGACAGACAGCAGATATGGGCCCATATACTGGACATTCTGGTCTTATCTGTACAGTTGTGGGGTATGATTCTGTATGCAGCCTACTTCCACTCCCAGGATTCAGACCATGGCTGTGTCTGCTACAACTAAAACACTGTCCATCAGTGTTGTGTGTGCTATATAGTTGTTGCTGTATATCTCCTATCTGTTTTCTGTCTTATAATTCTTCTCTGGTTTTGAATTCTGACCTTGTATTACAACACTCTTATACAGGATTTCCTAGATAGTATATTTTGTAGGACAGTGTGGGTGACAATGATGAGTAACACCTTATTATTTAGAGAAACTGCATCAGTCACAATGCCATACAATACCAAAGTAAACAGTACCAGTACAGGGTATCATTCTTGTATTTCTGGGCACAGTGTCCGTATCTGACAGACCTGTGGGAGAAATGTTTGTTAGCACTACTTGAATGTTGCCACACACAGTAACAGATTCCACATTAGTATTATGCACATACATCTCACTCTGTTACTGTACACACTCTGGCAACAGCTTGACAACATGGGGGGTGTAAATGGGACATACATGGCTTCTTACTCTCATAAGGTTTTGGGGAGTTGTTAGTGTGCCAGCTTTGTTCTCATAGATGGGTGTCATTCAGTTGTATTTTCTGTTTGCTGCCTATACGTCTGGGATCATCCCACTGATTTCCCAGGGGGACAGGTTGACAGGCAACAAATATGGGTCACTTTACTGGACATTATGGACATATCTGTACAGTTGTGGGGTATGATTCTGTATGCAGACTACTACCACTGCCAGGATTTGAACCATGGCTGTGTGTGCTAAAAATGCAACAGTTCACATTTCAGTTGCATGTGCTATTTGGATTTTGTTGTCTGCCTTTTCACTGTTTTCTTTTCTATGTGTCTCTCAGTTGTACTAAATGACCTCTGGGGATTACACCAGTCATATAAAGGCATTCCTACACATTTTATTTATGGTGCACAGTGTGGGTAACAGTACTTAATACAAGAGTACTATTACATGATTGCAAATCTACATTACCATATGATACCAGAGTATACACATGCAGTCCAGCAGTTAGACCTTTATTGTCAGGCTATTATGCTTTTATTTGCATACAAACTATATGAGATTCTTCCTGCCATATTCTCCGGTGTATGCAGTACTTGCCTTAAACAATACAGGTTTTATACTAACAATTAATTTACTAATACTTTTAGATTTATTTCCTATGACAGAACATGCAAGAGTATTACTTACTGCCTCGTGTTGCAACCTCTCCAGGCGAAAGCCATATGCTTCCTGGTTCGCGGCCCGTTCACTTGCAGATGTGAAGGACATAAGAGGAATATTTAGCCATAATTATCCATGATATAAGTGAGCTGGCAATTATTACACACATAGTGGAGTGATACTTACACACAGCTGGGACAGCCCCTGCCATTCTAGCCTCTTGGATCCACTGAGCCAAGAGGCCCCCCTTACACCACTTCAGGTTGGCATAGTGATGCCTGACCTGCTCACCAGTTCGGGGTATGCCAGTGGCACTGGTGAGGTCATGGGCAAGATGGTCCCAGGCTTCTGCCTTATATTGGGAACCCTGGTACTGACCCTGCAGCAGTCTCTGCTCAAGGTCTTTGACAAGGAGTCTTCCATTACTCTGGACTCCTGGATGCCCCAGCACTGCACCCAGAAGCGTACACCCTCTCCCCTTTCTGCCATGGTGCCTGCAAGGGGAAGCTACAACCAGTTATGAGATGTATTCCTGCCTGTTGGTTTTAAGTAGGGTCGATTTCCCGCACTTTGCCATGATTGGCCGGTTTGGAAAAGGCTAAGCTATGGGCAAACCTGCTTACTTAAGGTTGGCATTCTTTAAAGGGGTATACCATTGGGCACATTGAGTTAGCTGGCCTACACATTGCTTACACCTCCTAAGCTGGCCTGTGCAATGCTTAGCATTGCTTACAATAGACTTTGCATTATATTTTCTTTTTGGCATTGATTTATTATTCATTACATCTTAGATATATGTCTGGTATCCATGATTCATGTGTATGTACACTGTATTTGGTCCTTGTATTGTACTGGGGACTTTAACACTCTATTACAATTACACCTCACATCTGGGCTTACTGCTGTACTCCAGTTCACATATTTATGTTATGTAGTGGGTTATAGAACATATGACTACTGATTCCTTTCACAGGTTTAGTTTGATTTTACTATAGTGAGGATTTGTTTGGTGATACTTCATTTTTTGTACTGCTGTGATGGCTTGGTGGTTAACTACTGTGCCTATAGTTTATATGGTCATGGGTTCAAGACCTGCAAGGCTGTTTATTTTGTTGCTGGACAGAACAAGAGCCATTGGATACAGAGTGATTAAGGCACTTTTGAGCAGGTGTAAGCGGGTTTGTGTGGGTTTGCATGAGGGCAAGCAATGCTAACCTCCAGTTAATGATGCTTACAGAGAGTTAGCTTCAATATTGCTTAACCTGTGTGCACATTGCTTACCCCTGCGCAAACGGGCTTAAACTCACTTACTAGTTTTTAAATATGCTTACTACTGCTTATTGGTGCTTACACTTGCTTGCTAGTGTTTACTCCCACTTACAACTGCACTGATTTAGACAGTAATATCTAATGGTTCTTGGGAAGGAGGGGGATTTGGAAGCTGTATGGGGTTATCATTCATTACACATTTTACCCTCCATTTGTATCCATGATTCCTGTGTACATATACTGTATGGGGGCACATGTGATTATCTGTGGACTTTGCAACATTATGACACTGACACCTCACATCTACATTTAATGCAGTACTCCAGTTCACAAATATATGTTATTTAGTAGGTTATGCAACTAAAATATTAGTCATAATGTGATTTGACATGGAAAATAGAATGGAGGGGAAAGACTAGACAATTGGTATATTATTTATTTTGTGCCATTGAGGCAGTTAAAAAGATTCAAGCCCTGTGTGCATATTGGTAGCTCTCTGCAGCACCACTAGAAGGATAGTCAAACATATTACCTTAAAAAAATAAAACAAAATGTTCAAACCCTGCACCCTTTACACTGAAAGCAGCTTATCAAGTAGGAACCTTAAACCTCCACACTAACTGGGAAGTTAATATCAAAGGGTATTTTCTACATAGTAAGAAGGATAAGACTGTAATGTTTGGCATTGTTCAGTGGTTGCAACTATCTGTGAGTTACGAGGGATAGGTCAGTATAAAACGCAACAACAGAAGCTGCTTGTAAAATCACAGACAGTTGAGAGGGATGGGATGTGTCTGTGTGTAGGGGGATGGCTTGAAACAAAGACAGGAGTACTAGTAAATTATTTGGTCAAGTCACCTAAAAGTTAAAAGAGTAACAGGTGTAGGATCATGATGCACTTTACAAACAATAAGGGTGGGAGCTTGGTATAATAGTAAAGGTGTTTACCTTACTGACACAAGGTGCAGTGTTTGATTCTTACATGGGGTAATTGGCTAGGCTTAAAATGGCCCACAGAGACAGTTAGCCTAGTACTAATCTATGAACCTGAATAACAAGAATGAAACTGTATGTGTGCAAGTGTGTGTTTTTGAATGGCTGTATGTGAGTCGGAGAGGCAACGGGGGTGTTTCTGGCAATGCAGTGCAGAGACTGCTAGTGTTGAGTACCACAGGAAAGTCCTGATTTGTACTTGTGGTAGTTAAGGGTGATTCGGAGACATGAAATTTATCTAACAATGGGGTCTTTCCTCAATGCAGCTAATGTGTCTCTGAATCATAATTTCCAGCATTGTTGGGGGCTCTTACTATCAGTAGTGGTGCTCTTTCTGAATTCCTGGGTTTATTAATTAACAGATAAATTTATGAGCAGCTCACTGGACTCACTCACTAGGAGAGTGTTTATTTATTCATTGTGCCCCTTGAGAGGTATCTTCTTATGTAATACATTTGGTTTCAATCTATCAAAACTAAATAAGTAAAAAAAACAGTAGTTCACTTTTTCGCATTTGCCATTGATATTTGTTTTTGCTTTAACCAATTTACCAGTCGGCTAGTGTGAAACTATTTGTATGAAACATTCACCAGTCACACTGTTTGTATAATTTACAACACTTCTTGGCATATTTCATAGTCAGAACTTCCGCAGTACATGTGCAAGCAGTTCTCTTACATACTCCATGCGAGCCTGCTGTTTTGTCTTTAATTGTGAAAATTAATTTATAGCTAAGAGTTCTGCTATGAAAGATTTAACATCTAAAATATGATTAGTTAGTTCTATCATGCTTTGAGATAGCATGTGGACTCTCCGTTCAGAATAAGCTTCTTTATTTCAGAAGCTTCTGAATAAATAAACAACCCACAGAATTCATGTAATATCATCTTTTCCTAAGGTATGGACCTGCCTTTTCTTAGATTTATAACTCAGGGTTGAAGTTGGTAGTTTCCTTGTTATCGATGCACTTTTCATTGCATATTTTCAGAAATTACAACACTGAAGTCAAAGCATACTATTTAGTCAAGGTAGCCATATGAACTGTGTCTAAGGGCGTCAGTGCACTTTGACCTCTTAGCATTCCATGTGTAGGAGGCACAAAGCAGAACATTTTACCTGATGCTTCTCCTTACATGTTGAAAGAGTACGCTATCTTTAAATTTAGTTCTGTTGCCTTTTATTTCACACTACCCTGCTTTCCAGGTTTGCATGGCTGGTAGGTTTCTTATAGTAAATGACTATCAAGTACAATTAAGTTTAAATCCTAGCATGATTTTTGAATATTTAGGGGACTGTCAGTGTACTGGATGCAAAATCAATTGTATAATTTGATCAACCTCAGCAGATGAAAACTGCAGTTTGTCATATTTTAAGTGTATCGTTTGGTCCTTCAGATTTGTATAACTTAGTTTTGTTGTTAAATCTAATGGACCATCCAGACTAATGTTGAGCCACCTATTTTGAGTTAGGGTCCTTTTGGTAACTGCCAGTACTGATCTTATCTTCAACAGATTGATTTTATCACTTAGAGCTTGAGGATTCCAAAATACAGTGTCTTCTGACACTACTCACACCTCTCAATTTTTAGACATTGAACATAGGTACAGGGGCCTTTCAAATATAGGTACAGCCAACCCAGAAATCTGGACACCTAATTATCATAAACTATGAATATCAAATAGCACTTAACTCTCCCTGCTTCCAGTAGGAATGTGGGATACTACTCAGAAACATGTTTAAAAACAGAGAGTGACAAACATGATGGAAAAATTTAAGCACATTATCAAGGAGACAGTGTAAAGTTTGTAGGCCTTAATGAGCTGTATTGCAAAATTCTACCACACAAGGTCATTTATTTTTTCTTCTGAGAAAGGGAGATGCAAGTATGTATCTTCTTTCCTTAAATTATTGGTGCAACTAGTACATTGGTCATATAATGTGGTTTTCTGTGTACTAGACATTGTCATAAATCATGTATGAGAAGGAGGATGATTCAGAGAAGTGCATGAAGGGATAAATCAAGCCTGAAAATAGAAACATAACTCCAAAAAACTGGGTAAATCAGGCCTGAAAATAGGTACGTTCCTCCAAAACAGAGACAGTTGAAAGGAATGGTTCTATGGCACAGAGAGAGAGAGAGAGAGAGATAAGGCCCTGACTACTGTCCAGGTGAACTGTGTTTGAGTAATGAAATAAGGAGCTGTAAGAGCTTGGCAGGATGGTAGGAGTGAGCAACTTCTGTCAGTTTACCCATTCTGGGTTGAGGTGGTTTGACTCTGCTGCCAGATACCTGCACAGGAGTGTAGGGGTGGATCTGCAGTATAGTTGCTGCTTGCTAGGTGACAGCTGATGCACAGAACTGAGAATACTTTCATGGGAGTGTGCAGTAACTCTCTCAGGTAGCAGACAGTGACGTCATTGGCCACCATGGGGGGGGGGGGACAAAGCTGGGTTCAGGAAAGAGGTCCACATGACTTGGCAGACTGGCCCACTCCCTAGCTCCCGACTCTCACTTTCAAGCAATGTATGGGCTGATGAGACTGTTGCCTCAGCAGATTGTTGCCCTTCCTAGAGAATGAATGAGCTATCACACAGCAAGGAGAAAATTGGGAACTGGAAGAGGAAATACTAAGCTGGAGTCACATGGACAGATAGATGGACAGAAGCACACATAGACACACACACACACACATGCACACGCGCACACACACACACACACACACACACACAGACACACACACACACACACACACACACACACACACACACACACACACACACACACACACACACACACACACACACACACACACACACACACACACACACACACACACACACACACACACACACACACACACACATTATAACCATTACATAAAACAATGAACAATGTTTTATTAGTTATCTAAACATCCCATCCATCTATCCACAATCCCTTTTCCCATTTTTGCACATGGGGTTGGGATGTCGCTTTAACAGTGACGATCATCTGCAGCCAAGGTTTACATCACTGGGTGGCAAGCCCTGCTGCAGTTGTTCTTCCACACTACACACTCACATGCACACTCACATCTATGGCCAATTTAGAGTATCCAGTCCACCTACTGCATGTCTTTGGAATGTAGAAAGAAACCCAGGCAAACACAGGGAGAATACATATTCCTGTTAAGGTATTTTTCTTCTCAAAGCGGACTGAATTTACAAAAGTAACAGACTGTTATGAAGAACTTTAAAAAGACAACAACAGCCATAGGAAAACCATCACAAATCATATTCTGTATGCAAAGTAAAATAGTCTGCTTAGATCACCTATGTTACACCCTTGCCAGAGATTCAAAACCACTGTTACATAGGATGCTTAAAATCATTTAGGCTACTTTTGATCCATTATGATTTGTCAGTCATACTCTGTTTGTATTTGTTAAGTGGGACGTTCCAACTGTGCATGACCCATTTTACTGGAGACCTGGGTGAAAGACCCTCACATTTGCAAAGAGTGCTGAAAATACAAGATTCAAGCATAGCTTTCAACATCTTAGGTCAAGAAATCAGGGTCAAAGCCAAAGGATAATGGAGTATGTTGTTGTTGTTGTTGTGTCTTTCGGCTTTTCCCGGTTAGGGGTCGCCACAGCGGAACTCCGGTCCGCTAATGATTGGCAGTAGATTTTTACGTGCCGAATTGCCAGCCCTGATGCACAACCTTCAATGAAGATACCCCCATTCACGCATGTCTCCACACAGAAGACGCTTTAGCTGAGATTCGAACAGGACAACGTCTTACTGTGAAGCGACAATGCTACCACAACACTACCACTGCTGTACACCAAAGAATAATGGAGTATAAAGAGCCAAAACCAGGACATGTTTTAAATATTCTATGTCACTTAGAAAGCTAATAGAACAATATGTTTGTAGCAGCATGCATTTTGTGAAGAATTAGAAGTGTGAAACTCTAATATCTGGCATTACTGACTGACTGCTGCCCTTAGTGATTTACCAGAAAGTCAAGTGGCAAATAAATGAGGCAAAATCAGGGGTGTGCTACAAAACCAGGGACAGATGACAGCTGAAGATTCAAACGTTGTTACATATCAGAAACCACACATCTGAGCATGTAGGGGTTCTATCCCCTACAAAATGGTTACATTTCCATATTCAGTTGTATTTTTAAATAAATGGTTTACAGTAAGTCAAACCTACACACAGATGAAATGGGCTTAGAAAATCAGGGAAGTGGGTGTCAAAGTAGTCCCCTGTGTAAATATGTAGACAGGATTCAGAATAGATGTGGCATCATTCTTAGGTGAAAGGAATACATGACATGGTATATGCACCTATTAATGCTTGTTTAGTTGAGGAATGCCTTAAATGTAATGGCAGTTATATGTCCATTATTTAATAAGATAGTTTTTCAGTTAATTCCTGAAAAGAGTCTTTTAATGGAATCTTCATACTGACAGGGAAAGATTATTTCATTGTCTAGATTTCAAACTATTTTTCAGAGAAGTGTAAAATAATGGCCAATAAATACAGTGCTTGTATTGCAATGCATTTGTTAATATCTACTGCTAAGTGCTTAATGGCTTATATTTGAACAATTCTGACAACTTCCTATTTCAGAATTTTGGTTTGTGCTTCACTGTACAATCTTCCTTTCTCTCTTAAGTCTTTTATTTCCATCTGACTGTATCATATATCTCATGTCTTGTCTCCATTTTTGGTGCACATATGTTTTTCTGGCTCCATCTTTTATTTACTTTATCAGCAAAACCTGTGTTACATGTTACTGTGGTGTAGTACTTTGAAGAGTGTTTTAAATGCTTTTAAGGAGGTATGTTTGCCATGTCCTCTTGAGAACAGGACTATGTAATAATTCTGTATTTGCCATTCAACCATCACATTATACAACTTTCTTTATCTTCCTTATCTTCCTGTCTTAACAATTCTATGTGGAAGAGCATGTGGATTATATAAACAATCTGCAACATATTCATACAAGTGTGCACTAGCTAGGTATTCAAAGGTCAAGATACACAGAGATGTGCTGTGTACTTGAGTAAGGTGTATGCCACATTGCAGTGATACACTGTAGTGCAAAGTGCACATGAATATCAAACTGTGCTTCTGATCAGCCAGTTGTGCTGTCAGGTATTGGTGCAACAATGAAAAGCCTCAACTAGAGTAGACAAGAAATAGATTGCAGAGCAGTGGAGTAGCTATGTGCTAGCACAAACCTCATGAGAGTGGGTAGCAGCAAGTAGTATGGGTCAGGATAAGGGACCAGTGTCAGCATTTATGTACAAGGTCTGATGATAAAGCCAAGACACAGATCAAGTCACAATCAGATGTTACACAAGCACTGTCTGCCTCCCTCCTTGGTGGTCCTGCACTCATTGTTGAGGGTGAAGGTATAGCCTCACACACATATGAATCTCAGAATGTGCAGCAAGAGTCCTCACCATGTCTATTTACATGAGGGACTACCAATGTGGTGGCAGCGACAGAGGAGTTACATTGGATATGCGGGATATCCACTGTATGGCAGCCTTCCAGGGGTCCCCAACACTGTCACATGTCACAGCTGGTCCCTGATATGATGGTAGTTCTAGGGCTCAATCAGCAGGTGTACAAGGCTATCATCAAGGCACAGTCTGCTGCTACCTGTGCCAATATGGAGATGATTGGTGTGGGCCATGATTTTCACAATGTCATCCAACACTATCAATATCTTGGTAAGGCCATGGAGTCCAGTGATGATGCCTCACGAGATCTTATGAGGACAATGGTGATACGTGCAGGCATATCCACTTCCATGTGAAGGATAGCGAGTTCCACCATCATTGCTCTGTCTGGGACTAAAACGCCAGCATATAAAAATCTTGAGACATCATATAGCCAACTTTCATTTAATCGTAATGCAAATGACCGATACTCAGAAAACACATACAAAACATGCAGACATGTGACCTCGTTCCCTCACCATAGCAACTATAACTATACAACTCCTCCACAACAAAGGATCATAATACACCAATCCAAATGTGCAACACTTAAAAAAAAACAGTCCTGTTCAAATATTATGAAATATAAAAATGTATAAATGTACGACACAAAGAAAAAATCCCAACTTCCTCCCACTCAACCACATTATGACACTAAAAACTTGCACCATAGCAACATTAAATTACCATAGTCCAATCCAAACTATGGACTTGACCTCACCTACACCCTGCCCACCAACCAATACCCGAAAACCCAAACAAAATTCCAATGAATATTCATGACACTATCTATAGCACTGTCATGAATATTGAGTACAGATTCTTAAATTTAATAACAACAATTATTTAATTCCAACTTTTATGTTTTTGCAGGTGGTTGCAACCCCCCTGCACCGCCCCATGGGGTGCTGTGTCTCCCAAACTCCCTGCAAATTAAATATGCCAACTCTGAGATCGTGTTACAGTGCGGAAATGAGCTGATTTTCTGTTTCACTCAGCTTGGACTGTTGGCATTTCAAACGTATAGTCTTCTGTACGTCAATATTGTGAAGTTTCACTCATGCGAAACTTCATTTTTTTTGGGTCTTGGTCTTATGAAAGTCAGTGATATGATAATTCGATCTTGTAAAGTAGACCCCTAAGAGTACCTCATTCCATCACCTCATGTCACGGGCAGAGACACCTGACAGGCTCCAGGGACAGGACACCTCAACAGTGCACTGCATACAGGAACAGTTCCCAAAGAAGCACAGCATCCCTGTCACAGTGGTCTCCAGTTCTGCCACATCATGCCAGTGAAATGGCTTAGGATGACAGTCACATTGTGTCATCCCCTGTCTATCCCTAGAGGATACTGTGTATGTCATAGAGTACTGTTTGCCAAAAGACCACTGTCAAATTATGATGCCAGACATATCACTGCATTCCTGGGCACCTGTGCAAATAATGACAGCTCTGACCCATCCAACACTCCCTCCCTAGTGTGTTGTGTAAGTGGATATGTCTGATGCAGAGTGTGATTTGACAATACACTGCTCAGCATACTCTTTAAATAGCATTGCATGCATCCTGTTGGTTGTGTGTCACTCCGTACTCATCTTGGTGACTTGAACTGGATGTCATTTTTTTGCCAGCCCTGTCATGCATTTTGCTTGTTGCTGTCCTGGGGTATGATATGGATACTGCTCAGTGTCTCTAAAACCTCACTGTCATTGCTGGATGAAATTGGCATAGTGTCTGTGACTGTGAGGGTCCTGTGAAGACTGCCTGGCCTGCATGATGCCTAGTAATCACATAATGTAACATGCAGTATACAATAGACATTTTAAGGCTGCAGCAGGGGCACACTGCTGTGCTTCCCAGATGTATCTAGGTAATGGAACTTGGTTTTCAGCCCTATGATGTTTTTGGTTTGCATGTGAGTAATGTTATACTACAGCTCAGTCATGCTGTGTGGGATCTGTATGGGTGTCACAATCCAGGACTCCAGCAGGTATCTAGCATCACTTGAAACACATTGGGAACATAGGGGGTGGTGAAACATTTGTATGCATTCTGTTTTGCTCTGTAAATGTCCTATTATTACAGTGTCTGCTCTTTCCATCTAGGTAGCTCTGTGGAATTTCACTATGCAGGAAGAAGTGATATAGATGCATTATATGTCAGATGTGGGAAGTATAGGCACTGCCAGAGTGATGTGCAAAGATGTGGGTTTAAAAATCCTGTCATTACAACCTCTTCCTATTAAGGTAACACTGTCCACATAGATAGGTGGGGCCTTTGTTGCCACATGTTTGCAGTATATAGCATCTAGCACTCCAAGGAGGCAAGGCAGGCATTGTCATAGACACCTTATACAGTGGTGGCTATCTTCCCTAGCATTTTATGGAAGCATATATGCTCATCCACATGCAAGCATATCAAGAAATGTACTGAATGCTCTGAAGGCTGTTGCTTGTGATATGCCTAGTGTGTCCTCTATTTGTCTCTGGAAGTTCTCTGTAGCTAATGTAGTATGTGCTAAATATACCTTAGTGTTCACCAGCATAGGAAGTCCATCTATTCATCCCAATCCAGTCTGTGGGTAATATGTATCAACCAGCATCAGTAAAATACCTCTGGGGTCCACTCAAAAATGGTCTGCCAGCTACTGATCGTTTAGCTGGTGGTGTGTGATATTATTGGTGCTATTTAATTCATACCGTGTGCCACCATGCTACTCTACCAGGTAAGAGGTAGCAGCTCTTAGCAGACAATAGCTGCTGCTGCTGCACAAATGTGGCTGCTGTTCCTAGTATCTTTGCTTGCTGCAATTCTATAAATTTCCAAATGCTATAGTGATGGGAGCTTGCCCTGTTTCTGCTGCTCCCTACATCTATGAATTATAATCCGGTTTTATAGGCACTCATTTGCATGTCATTATATAGTGATTTGCAGATCCTATGATTCACAATATGCCCACACATTGACACTTCCTGCATATAACATGCTTTATACTACACAAGGTGACTTTAAATATTGGCCAAAATGTATTCCCGGAACAGAATTAACTTGTTAGTAGCATTCCCCATTGACTAAATACTGCTCACTGCAGTTGTCTTAGCAGTCTGTGGTGTACTTAATATTGTTACTATCTGTTTTAAATAACAATAAGCAATATTTTTATGCCACCTGGTACAAATGAGGAATTGAATATAATCACCTTATAGTACATGCCATGGTCTATGCTTAAATAGTTTTCATTTCTTTATTTAAGGATAGGGCTTAAAATGCTAAGCATGGTTTCACACATTGCTTATGTCTGTATATACATTTAGCTAGTAACAGTTATCATCTTGGGCAAGTGCTATATTTGTATTTCCTAAGTAATCATTTCTGCCCTGGTAGATGCTACACTTTCTCACTGTAATTCTTTTGGTGCTGTACATTATTCCTTAACCTCTAGTTTGTATTATAACTCTGATACAAGTATAGTCCTTGGATTTGTGTTGATTTTTCTTCCAGCTCTGTTAAATTAATTAATTCAAGATCTTTTCATTGCAGGGGTTGAAAAATAGCTGGTGTGTGCTAAATATAGCAGTTCCTGTGTCTGCTGTAACCTCTCCTGCAGTCAATGCGGCATATTTTACTGCTTTATTTTCCACATTATACATCATGTGAGATATGTTTCTTTTAACAACGCATGCTTAATTTTGTTAATTCTGGTCTTTCAAGAGCCTAAGCTTCCATGAACTATAAATGTTGTTTCCATGAGCTATAACTGTTGTACAAAGTTATTTGAATTTAACAGGTTTATTGCACGTGTGCAGTCATTATTCTGTTTCCACTCATCCAAATTATGTCAAAGCTTTTCCATTCTGAGCACTTTATGCATCAGCTGTAAAACTGCATTCATAAAACATCTGCATACCAAGTTTTACTTTTACATATTCTGCTAACTGTACAGAATTAAATGGAGATTTCTCATTAACATGTCTGCATCTACCCTTCTCTTCATATCATGCCCTCTAGATAGACTACACTTATTTACATATGCCTGCCTTGACTTCAGGCATTATCACTGTTGCCTGATAAAATTAGCATTATGAAAATCAGCGTTGTCCTATAATAATAACTGTGTCACCTAATTATCAGAAGGAGACAGAATATTTATCTTTTTTAACCACTTCACAGACATATGGGTTCATAGGTTAATGCTAGGCTATTGATCTGCTTGATTATTTGTAGTCTATCTACAAGATCCAAGTTCCTAAGTACACATTGATGTGAAAAGTTAATATCTAGTTTTGACCCTTTTTCAATGAGGGCTTGAGTGGCCAGACAAGGGGTGTATTTATGATTGTACGGGTTATGCTTAATGAGGGTCAGGGAGCTACATTGCTTCACATCCATGGGAACTCTATCCCATAAAAGAGGGATTTTCTCTGGGAGGTATCTTCTTTGCCAACAGGTCCTATTTATGTTTAGATGTCAGCTTAATTCACTTAAGCAGATGATTAGGGTATTATTTGTGTTGCAGATATGCAGGAGATCACATAGGACTGGATCCATCGATGCTCTGTAGGCTAGACGGAGGTCCCCTTTCAAGAGTTTGTAGGAAAGAGAAAAGAGAGAAACAGCATTTTAAGATGGTCTATGGAGGACAGAGAAGACATGCTCTTGATTATCTTGCTGAGGAAATGCTGTGGTCTCTATACTTCACCATTATGAATCTAATGAGAGAGGAGCAGTTGGGGATGAAAACTTCCTAAGACCTAGAAGATATACCCCTGTTGATCAGTCTGGCTATATAAAAGGATTTTCTAATGACAGCAGAATAGATCATTGTCAATGAAAGTGCCCAGGTCCCTAATGACTGAGTCAGCTTTAATACAGGTGTCACCTATGTGGTAGGTACAGTGGTGACTAGGTTTGCCAAGGGACACAATACTGCATTTTTTGGGATTTAGTTTATGGCTGTGGTCCAGGTACCACTTGTTTGTGCATGTTAGGTCTTCCTGGAGAATCTGGAAGTCACATGGGGAGTTTATGATAGCTTCTAGTTTGCAGTCATCTGCAGACTTGGTCAGCTAAAGAACCTTGATGTCATCCTTGACACTGGAGAAGTAAACACCAAAGGGAAGTGGTCCTAGGACTGATCCTTGGGTACACTGCTAGAAACTACTTTTTTTGATGACTGCATGCCTCCAACAGTAATAGATTTATTTCTGCCAGTAAGCCAGTATAATATCCAGTGGGTAACATAAAGATTTGCATTCAGTTTGATTATCTTATTAATAATGTTAGAATGTGGCAAGACATCAAAGGCCTTGGCAGTGTTCAGGTAGGAAGAGCGAACCGATTTTCCTAAGTGCAGTGCATTATTGACTTACAAAAAAAGTCTTCTAGGTACAGGACATAGTATCTACCTTTAACAAATCCAAACTGGCTTTGGTCTATGGCATGTAGACTGCCTATGCCCTTGTTAATAAGTTCAATTATAATGTATTCCATTGTTTTACAGATAAGGCTGTTGAGGTTTATTGCTCTATAGTTGCCAGGGTCAGTACTGGGTCCTTCCTTGTGGAGTGGGATGACCACAGCAGTTCTCCACACCTCTGGCATGAATCCAATGGTTTGGATGAGATTGACTATGCTTAGCAGTGAGTGTAAGAGACACTTATAAACAAAATAATTGATAAATATATAAAAAATATTGCATTAATAATCCACCACAGCATCTACTGTACCAACCAATGGCTAAAGGATGACATAAGTAAAAATATCAAAACCAGGATTATTAACAGTTAAATGTTAGCGCTTTCGTAGTGACAGCCCACTACTTCTTCAGACATTGAAAGCTCTTACAACATGAAGTACATATATATATATATATATATATATATATATATATATATATATATATATATTCATCTCAATTACATATTCAAATACAATAAATCACAAAACAATCATGTTAAAGGAATGATCCCATTATTTCAAAACTACATTTCCGTAAACCCAGCATTATATAATACCAAAAATAAAACCTTGTCAATATACACATGCACTATTTAAAACATACACTATTTAAAAAGCATTCTATTTTTAAGTACAGGTTTGAGAGGGACCCTGTCATTAAGTCCTTTCCCGTGCCTGCCCTTAATCTAATAATCCACCTAGTTTCTTTTTTTTTAACAATCTCTTTATTGACATTTCTTAAATAACATTTCCATTGAGTTCAATACCAAGAACAAACATATCAGATCAGAAAACAAAAAATAGATAACAGTGTTAAGTACAATGAAATGTAATAGAGTGACAGGATAGTGTTATCACATATGATTAGCAAAAAAGTTAAGAAAAATATTAAATCATTCAATAAAGTACATACACATATACATATGTACTGCTTGCTAATAAAACACAACCACTATGATGACATTGTAGGTGTACTTGGTATGTAATTATTTCCATTGAGGAAGAATAAAATTAGGCTGGATTATAAGAAGTATCCCAAAAGTGTATTGATTATAAGTAAATGATGGAGGGGGAGAGGTGCTGGGGATGGAGTGTAGAGAAAAATACAGTTTTATTCCTTTGGACACTGGCAGGAGTCAGTGGGTGTTCTCAGTATATGATCCATTAGCAAGTTCTAAAATTCAGCAAAATGTTTATTTTGTTTTTGGGTATGCATTACAAATCTGTGTACTGTTATGCATCTAATAGCTATTTGTCTGAATTCATTCCAAGACATCTGAGTTCTGTCTTTCCATTTCAGTGTAATATAATACTTTATAAGTGTGAATAGTATAATTAATATTATTTCTTGTTTCTTTAACTTCACAGGGGGAACATGTTGTTGTTTGTCTTTTAATAGGGGAAGTTTCCAGGATAATGTCGATTTCTCATTTCCCATTTTGTTTAATCTGACTTTGAGTGAACACCATAATTTGTATGAGCATTTACAGCTCCAGAATATATGAAGTACATCAGCATTCTGGCTATCACAATGTGGACATAAGGGGGATGAAGTAGTTTTAAATTTTTTATTTGTGTTGGGGAGGAGACCATATTTTTTTTCTTGGATAATCCACCTAGTTTCTGATGTCTCTGTAGACCCATATGTCACTGCTAGGACACTGTTATCTATCTGCAAAACTTTACTTTTCTCTTTACATCTGTACTCTTACTTTATACTTAAGCTACTTACACCTCCTGCTTTTCTTACTTAACTTGTTATCCAGTATCCCACTTCTGTCTCTTCTTCTGCTACTATACTCCCTACTATGTCTAATCTTTGGTCTCTTTGTTGCCGTACTTCCTAGTGTCGATAACTTGCTCACAACTGAACTGTATAAAGCAAAAAATGCAATCCCTACTAACAATGTTCACCATTATGTAATGCCTCAACCTAAAACTGTAAAAGATGTGTTCAGTCTATGTAAATATGTTAAATCTTAAGCTTCAATGCTATGTTACTATTCAACGTTAAGTTTGATACTATCTATGTAAATTTTAATGCTTCAGTATACACCTTATATTTTGCTTAAAATTTAACTGTGGAGCTTTTCTTGCCAGGCCTCAGCTGAAAATGGACATGCATCCAGTCGGACTTTCCCCGTCAACAAATGTAAAATAAATAAATAATAAAGAAATGATCTGCTGTGCAGCATAATGCAGCATTCCTGTGTGTGCCATCCTTTGTATGAGATGATACACCAAGTTCACATGTGCTTGAGTTGGTGGTAAGTGAAACATTATATAATGTCTTCCGTTGGTTTCTTACTTTAAATTGCATTTGCATGCAAGCATACCAAAGCATATTTAACTATTTACTGTGATCAACTAGTCTCATTACTGTATTGTACTGAGTACAATAAATACACGGAGACACTGCTTCAGTTAATACATTTT
Source organism: Protopterus annectens (assembly GCF_019279795.1). Lineage (NCBI taxonomy): Eukaryota > Metazoa > Chordata > Ceratodontiformes > Protopteridae > Protopterus > Protopterus annectens. The sequence continues at coordinate 1,093,582,866 of NC_056727.1, read as the reverse complement.
ACTGTTACATTCTCCTTTTGGATCTACAAGCATGCAACACAAATGCTGTCAGCTCTCTATGGCAAATTCCCAAAGTTTGTTTATACACACTCATATTTATACCAAAAAGTCTGATATTTTTTCCTCAGAGTCTGATGTATAACAGTTCTTTCTTTGTATAACAGTTTTCCTTTGTTCCCTTGTCCTTGGTTCTTTGTAGTTTGATGATCCATGGAAACTCAGTCTTGCATTATCTGAAACGTGGTGTTCCAGCACTATCTGAAGCTTGATGTTACATCTCTTTACATCATTGATGTCCTTTCAGCTGCCATCTGTGCAGTTATTTTTACAGACTTTGTTTCTCCATAACATACTCTTTACATGGATGCCAATATCTAATTAAGCTACGCCAGCACATTTACTACTTCTTATTTTGTAGCATTTTATACTAGTCCTAAATTAACCCTTTCTATTTCACATAATTTTTGCAGCTTTTTATTGAAACTAATAATCATGTTAGCAACAATTACTATTATTCTTTCAGGTCTCCCTTATTTTATTTTATTTTTTGGAGGAATGGACTAAACTTTAGTTAAAGAAAAGACTGCATTTGTTTCATTAGCATCATCATTTACAACATTTACCATTTTGCTCATATTTACAATCATGACTTGTTTAGTTATTGCAACTCTTTGTAACCTGCAGCATATAAAACTATTCTAAGCTGTCATTATTATTATGATCCCCAAAACTACTAACACAGGATGCATTAACCAATTTAGCAATTTGGTCCCAGATGATGACTATTTTGTGAATATGTCCCACCAGTTATGGGCAGTGTCAGCTTCTGTTTTTGTCTTTTACTATTAACACTGGGTTATTTGAAACCACACATACAAACTGTGGTGCCACTTTAACAAACATTTTGAAATTTGAAGGCAACATTGTTCATTTATACTAAATTGTAATCTGTCTACCAAAGATACTTGCAATGGCTTGCTTCCGTTGTGCTTGTAAATGTACAATCTGTGCGATATCTTGTTCTACTAGTTTTCATAACAAGCTCTTTGAAATCTGTATTTGATATCTTTAAAACTTGGAAATGTAATATTGAAGTCAAGTGCAATATTGTTTTTTGGTATTGTTGTGCTATCATGGTACAAGTGGATGGTATTTTTACCATTTGATCTGTATGAAGTATTGGCCTGTTACCCAAAATGGTAAGTATTTTAACCCATGGTCCTTTCCCTTGTATTACTGTGTTGTTTATACCAATAAACAAAGTATTGGTAGAAATCATACCCTTTTTCCCCTGTTGAGTTTATTTTTATTTTTGTGTTATTGTCTATACACTGACATTTTTGCATGATGTCTTCCCTTGTCAGAACTGTTACATTTGTGAGGTAATGTACAGCATCTAATAGAGATAGAGCTGTTTACTGAAATGTTTATGCCAGTCTTTGATTCTTTTTCTACTTTTATGTATGCCTGACCTTGTTCAGCTAACCATGCTGTTATATTTGTGTTAAATGTTATCCCCCACAATGTACATGCTGTATGCTTTTCACAACTGAAATTGTCTTGTGTTCTATTTTGTGCAGCATTTTCTTAACTAAGTTTTATTCTTGAAATATTGTAATGCCCTTTGTTTTGATGTTCAGAATGATAAAAATGAAATGCAGATGTCTGTGTTGAATGCTGTCTGCCTTGTCTCGCAGCTGCATTTTTATCTATAGTCCTTGAAGCATGTTCCAAACACTGAACATTCAGCTTGTCTCAAGCTGTACCAAAATATATGTATGCTAGCAAACAGAAATACATGTATTTAACTAACTATATTATTTCTACATATATTATAGCAACAGATGTGTATATGCATCTAACTAGCAAATAGATGTGCACATGCATTTATACATTTTTAAACATATCTATCACTGTATGCACCCTCTGTTTTATTTTAAATACAAAAACTGTCTACATCAGTATCTACTTTTTATTGAAGTTATATTGCTATTAACTAGAAACACATCGGGAAACAAAACCTTTAGTTTTCTTTTGATATAGCACGTTAACACAGTTTTATAATGTCAACACAATGATAACAACCATTACTATTAAAACTGGATGAATCTGAATATGACTCTATACAGTGATGTCCTATATTGCAAAGGCATTGCAGTCTTGTTTTTTGAAAAAAAAAAAAAAACATATGTTACAAATGTCAAGTTTGACTTTTTACTCTATTTACATAGATAAACCATTTACTATATACTGTATAGAATACAGTTGCTTGTACAGATTGTTTTTGCATTTGTATATACATGGCTGTAATGTACACTCAGTCTAGTTTTTAAACTTAGCATTAAACTGAAGTCTGCTAATTACATTACTTGAAACATTAAAATGTATTTTTGGTATTACCACTTTGCACTTTCATTGAATCTCTTTTGCAGTACTGTTTACACAGTTAGTGTAAAATTGAAAGCATGGCCTTCCCCCTGTAGTATACATCATTGTATTGCAGTATTGTTTATTTGCTTTATGCTGTAAGAATTAAATGTATGCTTGCCTTTTGGCTGTTACATAGACTGTGACACTTTGATTTTACACATTTGCTCATTTTTTTAGCCATTTTTATAAAGCTTTTGCTGTTGCCTATACTGTCAAAGTTGTAGTAGGTATTACTTTTACCCATTTTGAAAAGATGTTTACTATTACTACTAGCTATTTGTACACTCCCTTTTTGTAAAGGGACCTGCATGATTTATTTTAACTGCATACCATAGCCCATGTACTGATTGTACTCATAGTATTTACTTGCAAACAGAATAATGACATGTATGCACAATTGTGATGTCTTATTGCAATTACTAAACAGGATTTTTGTAGACTTTTGTGATTTTTGCTTAATGCTGTACGTGAATACTTAATAATGTTTTAGAAAAATGTAAGCCTTATGGCCTGGTGACCAGTCTTGTTTCCTTGACCTTATAAATTTCAGTACCAGTAACATTTTATGCTATACAACATTCCTTGTAACTACCCATTCCAGCCTGGAAAGATTTGAGCTGACATACTTTTTTTCTTTCTGCACATTCCAGACGCTTAAACCTTAACTCCTTCAGCACTTACTCGTACCTTCAGTCATTCATTAGTATACTTGCAACTTGATATTAGAATTTAGTTGTAATAAACATTAACTTGCCTAACTATGCATAATATTCTTTTTGAATACTGTTTTTGCTGGAGTCTCTGCTATTTTTGATGCTATTATACAATTACAAAATATTGTCAGAAACAAAAGAGATATTGACTTAACTGAGACATACCTAAAACAAATATATTTACATGATTTACATTTGCTGTAATTTGCATTTTGCTGCACTTTAGATGAAAAGAAAATACATGCATGTCAGTCTTGTGATATCATGTATTTATTTGCATTTAACTACTCTCATTTGATTTTTATACCCTAGAACTGTTTTGCTATTTGAAATGGTTTTAAAATCACCATTTAAGTGCCTTGCTTTAACTGAATGAAAGTTTATGCTGTGTACAGCTTAACCATTTTCGAAAGGTAGAATAGTACGTCATAAATTATTTTCTATCAGTGTAGTTAACTGCTGTTGCTTTAACTCTTTACTAACTAGATTATATTTGTCAGTATTCTATTCTGCTGACTTTAAAGCTCTCATGCACTTTTGAAAAAGTGTTTGTATATGTTGTCTGAACTTTTTGAACTCACTCCGACTGTGTCTTAGAAGTTTATTAAATCTTTTTGTCAGTTCATCATGAACCTCGTCTCTGTTTTTATTCGTTTTGTAATGTGCAGTGGTTTTATGCCACTTTTGTCTTGCAAGATGTACAGAAGATTCTGTAAATAACTGACTTGACTGATATTGTAACTGTGAAATTAACATTTTACATGTGGTGACAGGACATAATGCATCTTGTTGTTTACCATTACTTTTATGACATTGCACACAGAAAGCAGTTTCATATGACTTGTACAATAAATGTTTACTGTTATACAAATTATGTTACTGTTTAAGATGTTCTTGTGTTGCAGGTATGTTGTAAATCAAGCAGGATTTGGTTATTTGCAGCTTTGTAGGCTAGACACAGGTTGCTATATAGGAGTATGTCAAAGACAGGGAAGAGAATTCAGGACTTTCAGAAGTTCTGGTTAACATAGGGAGCACATACCTAATTTTGTTTGATAGAAGCCACTACGGTATTTTAAGTGGGGTTAGGTGTTTGGACCAGTTCTTATTCAAGGGTGCATTGTATTCTAGTGTGGGCTTGATGACAACCTCTTTAGGCCAAGAGGGTGTGCATTTAGTAGTTAGCTGGGCAAGGCAGAAACTTACTGTTGAGCATTTCCCAGATGTAGAGTCAGATAATATAAACATGGGAATTAGATACATCTGGGCACATAGATTCATAGGTTTATAGGTGTATCCTAGGCTAAGGACCACTAAGGCCCTTAAAAGTCTAACCATGCATTCCAAATGTGACCCACAAATTTGATTTATATTTGATTTATAGGTGTGATTTACCGACTGTCTATCCATCAGAAACATAGGAGCTAGACCAGGGGTGAATTTCAAATTACCTATCCATTGGTTCAAGTTGTGTTTAAATAGGGAGGAACTGTGAACAACACAAGTGCCAAAAGCACCAAAGAACAAGGAACAACACAAGTGCCAAAACCTCTGAAGAAGTCTGTTGATGAAAGCGGAGAATACAATTTGTAATACGCTATTCCTTTTATGCTACATCGTTTTGTTTTGCTCTGCTTCTACCTTGGTGAATTTAGGGAGGAACTGTGCTTCACATGGATGGGAAGCCTGTTCCAGAAACTGGGAATGCTCTGAGAAACATATCTGTCTCTCCAACGTGTCCTATTTATGTTGCAGGCAAAATTTAGGTCTTTTAATCTAATAGTTCTGATGCTGTTTATTTTGCAGATGTGCAAAAGATTTATCAAAACAGGGTCCAGGGATGCCTTCTATGCCAGGCAAGATCACCTCTCAGAAGTCTGTATGTTACCAAGTAAAGACACAGAGCTTTAAGGCAATTAGCGTAAGACATTGTGTCTACTTGCTGTATTCTTTTTAAAAGGGACATTTGTGGACATTCCAGTTGCTGCATATGTCTGGTCAGGTACATAGTGAAGGGGGCATAATACTCTATGATGAGGCTGATGAGAACCAAATACAGTGGTATGATGAGCTCTCTGGATCTAGATGCCACTCCTGTGCTTATAAGCTGAGCAACATAGAAGGATTTTCTTACTATATTGGACACATGCTCAACACCTCCTTAAGGTAACAAACTTCAGAAATGAGGCAGGAAGATGTGTTTATAGCCACTTCATCTCTAAAATCTGGAACTCCCTTCCAGCCCATATAATAAATAACAACTCCACCACCCAATTCAAAAAACTACTCAAAACACACTTCCTGAATCTCAGATTATGTGCCTGTACTACCCCTGGATAGTAACTCATACGTCTCTGTTTCCAGCAACTAGAGTAACAGCTTATAGGTTCATAGGTTCATAGGTTCATACTAGGCTATCTGCCCTAGGGCATTTATAAGCCTAGCCAGAGTGTGTGTGGCTATCACCACCCCTTGGGATGAGAATACTATGCCCATTTAGGGTTTAGTTTACTGTGCCTCTGTCTAGTAGTGACACAGAGATGACCCCCGGGGTAAACCTATGATCTCCCATCCACTCATCAAGATTTCTCTTGAAGAGAGTTAGTGAGGGGCTCTGTCTAACATGGACTGGGATTCTGTTCCAGAGTGTAGGGAGCCTCTGGGTTATGAATCTGTCCCTACAGCACATCCTATTTATTTCTGCGTTGAGGTTCAAATCTCTTGCTCTCATGGCTCTGATGGATTTGGATTTTCTGAGGTGGAGCATGTCCATTAATTCCGGATTGGACATGGCCTTGTACGTCAGGCATAGATCACCTCTGATTAGGCGGTATGCGACTGAATAGAGCTGGAGTTTCTTCAGCCGGGCAGCATATGACATATGTTTGAGACCCTTTATCCTCTTGGTGAGGAACTTTTGGGGTCTTTCCAACTGCTGTAGGTGTCGGGTAAGATACATCCCAAATGGGGCATTGCACTCAATCATGGGCCTGATAAGAGAAGAGTACAGGGGCACAATGACCTCTCTTGATCTAGATGTGAATCCCTTCATGATAAGCTGGGCAATATAGAAGGTCTTCCTAACCACCTTGGCAATGTGAGTGTCAAATGAGAGGTTACTGTCAACTTGGGTGCCTAGGTCCCTGATTACCTCTTCCGTACCTAATGGATTACCACCTATGTGGTAATTTGTGGGTACCTTGTTTTTCCCAAAGGGTATGACTATACATTTTTTGGTGTTCAGTTTAAGGCCATGGCTCTGGCACCAATTATCCATTTCTATGAGGCCTCTCTGAAGGAGGCTTGTGTCCGCTGGAGTATCAGTTATGGCACCCAGTTTGCAGTCATCTGCAAACTTTGTCAGCCACAATCCTCCTATGTTTGCTTGCACCTCGGAAAAATAAATGCTGAACAAGAGGGGTCCCAGGACTGAGCCCTGTGGGACACTGCTTGTGACTGGCTTAGAGTCTGACATGGCTCCAGCAATTCTGACCTTGTGGGTTGTGTCCTTGAGCCAGTTTGCAACCCATCTTGTGACATATGGGTTTACATTTAAGCTGGTGAGTTTGTCTATGATGCCCGAGTGGGGTATTGTGTCGAAGGCTTTTGCAAGGTCAAGGTAGGCTGTGTGAACTGCCTTACCCTTATCAATGGCCTTAGTGACGGTTTCAAAAAAGTCGACCAAGTTCAAAAAGCAGAATCTGCCCTTGACAAAGCCAAATTGGGTAGGATCCAATGTCTGTAGGTCCCCAATGTCTTTGTTTATGAGTTCCATAATGATCCTTTCCATAGCTTTGCAGACTAGGCTCGTCAAGCTTATGGGGCGGTAATTTCCAGGGTCCGTAGAAGCACCGCCTTTGTGGAGTGGGACCACTGTTGCTGTACGCCACTCTTTGGGTACGTATCCTGTAGTAAGGCTAAGATTAAACAGCAGCCTTATGTGCGGGTTTAGTTCCTCGTGGAGTTCATGTAGCACGCAGCCCGGGACACCGTCCGGTCCCATTGATGCTGTGATTTTAGCTTTGGAGAGGGCGGCTCTCACCTGGGCATCTGAGATGTTAGGGAAGCTACACTCTGCTGGGATAGATATTTCTCCTTTTGGGGGGGAGGGGGCGGAGAAATTTGCACTGAACCTGTCTGCCAGAATGTTGGCAATGTCTGTGGGTTCAGTGTAGTTTGTGTCATTTTGGACTAACTCTGAGCATATCTGGGAGTTTCCACCCAGGTTTCTAACATAGCTAAAGAAGGCCTTGTGATTGTCTTTTGTGTCTTTTGCGATTTTTCTCTCAAAGTTGGCCTTGGATGATTTTATGAGTGATCGTAGTTTTTTGCTAGTACTGATCAGAGATGCCTTCCCTTCTAGGGATTTTGCTCTGTCATGTAGTAGCTTCCTCCTCCTGTTGTGAAGTTTCTTAATGGCTGGGGTCCACCAGACAGGGCGCCTGCCTTTGGGGGAATGGGTCTTGGTTTTATTAGGGATTGCATGATCCATGCATTCTTGAAGGTGCCCGTAGAAGGCATTTATAAAGGATTCAGCGGTGTGGGTTGTGGTTTCCACTGGCCCAGGGACCTTGAAGGATACCACTTCAGTCTTAAGAAGTGTGAAGTCAGCTTTTGAGAAGTTCTTCACTGTGGTCTTTTGTGTACGGGGTGGGGGCGGGATGTGGATTTCCAGTGAGATTAATTTATGGTCTGATCTCACCAATGAGGGGTATACTTCTGGTGTGGAGCATTTTGTCCCCATGTTTGTGATGATCAGGTCTAGTATATTATCTCCTCTTGTGGGAGTGGTGACTAGTTGTTCCATCGCATTTGAGTTTATGAACCTTTGGGCTAGGGTGTTGGGGCTTGAGTAATGTTCCCAGTCTATGTTTGGGTAGTTGAAGTCTCCCAATATGATGGTATTTGGAGAGACATTCATACTCTCCAGTGTCTTCAGGAAGGCTGAGTGGGGTTCCTGAGTTTGAGATGGTGGTCTGTAGCATGCTACAACCTGTAGGGCAGTTTTGCCTATGGTTAGTTGCACCTGGATGGTCTCCAATGCTTCGTGCATTGCCACTAACCTGGAGGTGTGGGTATCTTTGATGAATATGGATACTCCCCCTCCTTTTGTGGTTCGGTCCAAGTTTTGGGGCCAGAAAGCATGATATGAGGTAAAACCTGGTAGTGCTGGGGTGCTCTCAGGAGCCTTGAACCAGGTTTCAGTCACTGCACAGACATCGATGTTCTCCATACTGAGGAGGGCTTCGAGAGCATGCATCTTGAGGTTTAGACTTCTGGCATTGAGCAGCATTACCCTTAGTTTTTTTTCACTTGTGTTTTCTAGGGAGGTGGGTTTGTCTTTTGAGCCTTGCCTAAAAAAGGCACTATGGGGGTGGCAAGAGCCTTGGCCAATATCCGGAAGCCCAGGGGTGACAGGTGCAAGCCATCCCTTGTGAAGCAGCATGGCTTGTCAAGCATGTCATCCCAAGCAGACAGACATTTGATCCCCTTAGAATGACACCAGTAATTAAGCCAATTGTTAAAGCTGATCATTTTGTCTTTGTACTGTGGCATCATTCTTGGTGAGGGTAGGATGCAGGGTCAGGGTCATACCGGCCTGGGCTACATAATCAGAGAGCTCCTCTATGTCTCTTTTCATGTAGTCCAGGGAGGTACATCTCAGGTCATTCACACCGGCATGGACAATGACTGAGTCATATTTGTACTTGCTTTGGAGTGACCTGAGTGCTTGTGTTATGTGGCGGATTCTAGTGCCCGACAGGCAGCTTACTGTAACCTTTTCCTTGTTCAGTCTGGTAAGCGGGACGTCAGTGTGTCTGACTATGGAGTCACCTATTACAAGTGTATCTGGCATGTTGTGTGGCCTTAAGGGCTGTGACTGTTTAGCACACTGATTTTGTGAACTATGTGTTGCATGTGCTATGTCTTGAGGTAGTGGTCGCTTGGGTGTCTGCTTTGGAGGCCTCTGTTGTTTTGGTAGATTTTTAATCAGAGCCTCCGAGTATGTTTTTGTGTGTTTATGTGTTTGGTTTGCAGTTGTGATAGGTCTATGTGAGACTGGGTTTGTGGTGTGCGTGGTTACCTTCTCCTCCTGACTGGTTTTGCCAGTACTGAGTTGAGAGAGCTCAGCCTCCAGTTTGGCTATATAGTTGCATCTCTCACATATATTTGTATTTGTTGGAAGGAGGAGAGGGTTGTCTGTGTACATGAGGCAATTTAACATTGCCTCAAGATTCCCAGATTCACCAGATGAACAGGAGAGGAAGCCAGCAACTGACCCTTCGACATGCTAGAATAGTATAAAGGATTGCTGTGTAACTGAGTCAGAAAGGACCTATAGGTAAATGGGTACTCAAGGGGATTTAGGTGAATGAAGTACTTTATTTTTGTTTAAGAGTGCTTTACCTGTATAACAATGCTTTAAGAGCAAGTGCTGGGCTTTTCAGATAGAGAATAGACTGTTTAGATTACAAGTAGAGCAGTTCTAAGGGAAAAATTGAAGAGCACACTTTGCGGAGCCAGAAATTGTTCAAATTTGATTAACCGGCACTGCCCGATGCTGCTCTACTGCTTTTGTAATGTATGTATGGGGTAACAGTATTACTGAACACTGTAAAGCAACCTAAAGGACATAGCATGTCTCTCATGTGTAGAAATGAGTTATGGAAGTTGTCTACTCTATCTTCCTGCTATACTTGCTGTTAAACACCTCTATAACATGTATATATTAATGTAGCCTTTGAATGTTGGCAAATACACTCTTTGGTTAACAAACTATCTTATATGTACTATACTTCTATAAGAAGTATAAAGATTGTATACTCTATATATTGTTTAATGAACCTTTTGGTTAATATGTCTTTCTCTTGTTAATGATTTTACTGCTCTGGAGCTTTTCTCCCTGGGTCTCCACTGAAAATGGACATATATCCAGTTGGACTCTCCTGGTTAACAAATGTAAAATAAATAAAAAAAAATGTTAGTCAAAAGCTAGGTTACTATCTACATGAGTTCCTAGATCACTCACTAGTGAATCAACTTTTAAGGGTGTTTTATTGATTATGTAGTTACCTGGGGTGACAGAATTCCCCAAATGTACTATAATGCATTTCTTGGCACCAAGCATCTGTTTGTACTAGGTCATCCTGACATCCAGGAGTAGATTTTGCTCACAATCGAAGTATATTTCAAAAGGACCTTATATGACAGATGCAAATTATGGATGAGATTTGGGTCACATAAGCATTTAATTTGTCAGTTTTATGGATTACATTCTTGCGCAACATATTAGGTAAGCAAAACAATGAGGAAATCATGTACTAGAATAATGTTGTGCTATTAAAATTAAACAGATCAAAAATACCTTATATAAGCACACATTAAGTTGTCAGTATTGCTGAAAAATGTATTTTTTGGGCTGTGTTGGTATGGATTTGAAAGGTAGCAGTTTTGATTCCTTCTTTAAATTATATGAGTTGCAGTGGCAAATGAAATTAAATTCTGCCCTGCTTCCAGTGATCAGTGATGGTGATTCTGTTTGCAGTGTTTTAAAGTTGCAAAGTCAGTAAATGTGCCTGATGTCCTAATTGTTCTTACGGTTGGTTGATGCGTCTTAGTGATTTTAATCATGCAACTTGCCTAGTATAAACTATAGTTTGTTGTTAGAAGTATACATTTCTCCCCATACTTTGCTTTCATATGAGTTTGAAAGTCTGTCAGCCCTATCCAGTTGTGCAATTCAGAGACACTTTGAGCAGAGCAAGGAAGGCTAAGCAACCTAGAGGCTTGCATTGTATGTTAATGGTGGTATAATGATGTGGTAATTAGCAACATTACTAAAATGAAGGTCTCTACTAGTATGTGCACTAGCTGCAGAGTAACTGACTGAAGTAAAATCCTGGAATTACAGAATATGAATCACAGAACAATGTATGTGGTAGTCACAGCATTAACAAACCAGTGGTCAAGGTGTTCCATTTTTTCACCCTCAGGGACACTGTGTCATTTGTCTTCTCCTAAAATTTCATGACCTTCATAACAATGAAACTATGGATCACTACTGTGGGGAAAGAGTCAACAAGCAGTAGCTGGTCAAGCTGTGTCACCCTCATCTGCAGGCCCATAGGACTCATGGAGTACCTATCCCTGTGGATAACAAGGTATGTGTGGCTTTGAGAATACTTTCTACAGGGACCATTCAGCAACAGACAGGAGCTTCAGTAGGGGCATGCCAGGGATCCACCCCACTAGTTCCTCAGTGCCATGTTACATCATTATGCTTTTATTGTATCACAGAGGTGAGAGCCATATGATGGAGTTTTTTTATAACATATATCATTCCCTAGAGGTACTGGGGGCCAGAGAGGATACCTACATTAAAATAAAGGCCCCACCTAGTGAGCTAGGAAGAACATATGTTAATTGTAAAGGTTACCACTCCATGAAATGCCAAGGAGGCTATAATATAAAAGATATAATCTACAGTGTACCTGCAGACCACCCAGGTAGTGCCCATAACTCCAACATATGGCGTGCATGCACATTATGTTAATGGATTGTGTGGGGCATTTTCCCCAGGGCCATCTAACTGGTGATGCTCTATATGCCATGGAACCATGATTGAAGACAGACCATGGGAGAAATGTCTACAGCATGCGTGCGGCTGGTGACTTCAAATCAAAGGGGGGCTGCAGGAGACAGCTGAATGGGTGGGGTCAATGGGAATGGGTGTGGCCAACTAGAAAGGGGAGGAGCTATGCTGAAAGCCACAAAAACTGTAACTTTAACTAAATACACTGCCCTGGGTGCCAAACCATCATTATGAGAGTCCAATCAAGACAAACTGAAGTGTAGAAGAAAAAACATATTTCCATCCATTGGCTGCATGACAGCTTACTTAATATCTAGATGGAAACAAAAAGGTTGTGAGGCATGAAAAAATAAATTACTTTTTAAATACATTAATGGAATGCTAGTCAAAATCAAGTATAAGAAAAGCAAGCAGCACTCAACTCAAACCACTTCTCCTTGTACTCCAGTTCTAATTATAATTTATATTCAGCTTTATTAAAGTACCAAGTAACATGCTGAAAGTAGCAATCTCTGTGATACCCCCACTTGTAAAAATGTTTCTTATCCAAAAAAGACCTGCTGCCTGACAACAACTATTTACTTGTTTCATGGGGAAAACATGATCAAAGTAAAAAATGAAAAGCAAACAGGAAACAAGCTCAACATACATTGCTTAAAGGATTACTGCACAGGATATCGACCACACATGATAGATTGGCATTCTGTTTAGTTTGCAGGTAAAGCCTGCAATGAGCTCTTAAAATAATGTAATCCAGTCCTTTATTACAAATACTGTCATATGCATTTCAGTACCCAAGGCTTATATGTTATCTAGTTATGTAAGTATTCTCTGCATGGCAACAACAAAAAGGCTTTCAATGTTGGCAATTCTTTAACAGTATGCTTATTAAAACTTACTTGCATCTTACAATCTCAGACAAGCTTACCTGATGGTCATTAAAGCACTGCTACTTAAACACAGAGCAACAGGCACTTTCTGAATAATAATAATAATAAGTAAAAATCAGCAGTATAAAAATATGACAGAAACCAGAACATTCTGCAAAATCAAGGACAGATGAAAAGCCATTGTAGTACTTGTGCCTACCTTGGATGGGGGGATAGTCTGCACATTTACACTGCATAACTGCTTCTTGCCTTGCTTGGACACATCCAGAGTCACTACATGGGGGAGTGGGGTGCAACAAGTATGTCACAATTTGAAATGTCTCTGGCTGACTGCGATGGCCCTGACACATTTCTCATACCTCTCAACCTCAGAGCAAGAAATCTGGACAAAGCCATACATAGAAGTGGGACAAAGGCCCAAAAATAAGGACAATTTTTAAATGTTGCTCTTATAAACTTAGAAAGATAATAAAATAGTAGGTCTTGCATTAGTCTGAATTTTCTGAAGGGTATGAAATCTGAAACTGAAATGTCTGTCATTATTTTCTAACTTCAGTCTTTAATGATTTGTCACTAATTTGCCAAAAAAAACAAAATTTTATGAAAAATGGACCAAAAATGTGGTTCAAAAATATAAAATAGCCACACAATATAGCTGGGAACCTGTCAAAGAAGGGACACTTTTTAATATTAGTACTGCTAACATGAGCAGCTGACAAAATAAAATAATCTACATGCATTTCTGAAATAAAAGTAATCTTTAACTGATTATTACGGTTGTTTATTAATTGTAAACCCTCCATGTTTTCTTCCAAAATTGCCATTTTGCAGAGGGATTATTAGGGGAAGAGCAACATTTTGAGCCAAAATCGGGGACAGTTGAGAGGTTTGGATATGCCTAATTCTATAAAGCAATGTATTTGCATGTACTTCTCAACCTGTTAATGCAGGAAATCTGGACAAGGCCAAATATATGGGGAGAGCATATAAACAGTACTAAAAATTGCTCTTGTATAAACTGAGACAGTTGATCGAATAACAGGTCTTGCTTTAGCATGCATTTTTCTGAAGATTATGAAGTCTAAAACTCAGTGTCTGTCATTATATAGTGACTTAATTCCTAAATGATTTGATAGAAAACCACAAATTTTATGAGGAACAAACGAAAAGTAAGAAGCAAAAATCTATTAATTCCGCAAAAATCTGGGCAGTTGAGAGGTATAGTTCAGCCGGGGCTGTCTTTGAGTTTGCTGCCCTTCCCCCCTCACAAAATCATGGTCGAATGGAGCTTCCCCCTACAGCCATTCCAATGAACCATTACTTGGCTATTTCATCCCATTTACCATAAACACTAATGTGCATACTGCTTTACTTCTGCGATGATTTGGACTTCATTTAAAAGTTTTATTTTGCATTTTACAGTGCAAACACTAATAGATATCATATCTGCTAAACAAAGCAATGCAATCTCACAATGAGAACAGACTTAGCATTCAAACTTCTCTGCCCTTGAAAACTCACAATCACTGAAACAGCATTGAAACCCACATTCAAAGAAAATACATTTTGCCAGTGGCAGATTAACTTTGGGTTTGGGCTGTTTTCAAATCACAGACCCTTGCACACAAAACATACACATGCTCTTTCATACACCTTCCTGATTGTATTAAATTATATTCCTTGTACAATACAGTCTAGTTTTAGAGGGTGTTTTAAATTTCTTGTTTTTAAATTTTTCCAGTAAACAATGAAACAAAATGCATGCACCAGTAATGACAAAACTGCCCAGTTCAGAACATTTCCATCATAAAAGTCTACTCAAACGTCTACAGTCCACCAGTATCAGTACATATGCAAATCTCTGAAGAAGTAAAAGTCATCTAAATAATTCCACATTAAAGAGATCTGTAACTAATGAAGAGGTTGCTGCTAGCAAACAACTTTGTATTTCATTGTTTCATCTACAAATAAAGTGCCCGTTACCCTTGAGGAATAAATTGCTTATCTTACACTAAAAAAATGATAAGCTAGCAATATTGCAATAGGGAATGGATGGCCAACTGATAACAGGTCCATAGTTACTAGGTATCTTCGCATCCACCCCTTTTGCAACACAGTACAGTATCAGCAATGCATCTATTTACTATGGGAGTAGAACCCACAGCCTTCTGCATCAAAAGCAAGTATACTATCTGTTGTTCTATTAACAATGCAAGCAGACTCAGCATAAGGAGCACTAAAATTTTGCTCCCCTGCAGCTCTCAGCTCCTTGTAAAATCCACTCACTCAGTTGTATCTCTGAACTTTGCAGCACAAAGAAATCTGGAAAAAGTCAAAGTTTATTGTGGGGGGGTGGGGGGTGGGGCAAAAGCCCAAAAACCAGGACACATTTTAAACATTGCTTGTATAATGTTGGAAAGTTGCTAGAATAAAATGCTGTGTTACCACCATACATTTCACTGCCAAGCCTTAAACCCAGGACCCTTTGCAAAACAGTCAGAGCAACATACCACTATGCAAATCAGCTGTTTTGTGAAAGAGGAAGACGGAAACTTAAATGGCTACCATTTAGTGAATTCAGTTCTCACCATAGCACAGCTGTCAACCTCTTAGCACAAAACACCTGAACAAAGCCAATAATGGGTGAATACAGCCCCAAAACATTCAGTGAATTCAGTTCTCACCATAGCTCTCAACCTCTAAGCAAAAACCACCCGGACAAAGCCAGTGATGGGGGAATATAGCCCCCAAACATATTCAGTGATTTCAGTTCTTACCATAGCTCTCAACCTTAGCACAAAACCTGGATGAAGCCAATAATGGGGGAATACAGTCACAAAAATAGGGACAAATTTCAAATATCCATCTTATACACTTAGAAAATTGTTAGAATAAAAGCTTTTGTGTTACCATGCACTTTCTGAAGAATATGAAGTCTGATATTCAAATGCGTGTCATTTTTAACATTTGTTAACCAGGAAAGTCTGACTTGGAACAAAAGCTAATTTTTAGCAGAGGCCCAGGGAGAAACACACCAGACAGACACGTCTTTGTAAGATGGGAGGACACTAGAGGAAATAAAAACAGGGAGGGCATACAGACTCCACACAGAAGGTAAGGCACCCCAGCCAAGAATCAAACCAGAGAACATATAGCTGTCAGGCAACAATGCTACCACTGCACCAATGCACTACTGGCTTTGCAAGGACACAAAAATACAGAAACCACAGATTTTATGAGGAACAGAACAAGTATGAGGGAAAACTCTGCAGCATTTTTACAAATGGTGGTGGGTAGGGAATTGAGGCTCTTGCCACCTGGGCCCAAAGTACAGGGCTCAAACCTTATTCTCTACCCACCACCATGTAGCACCTGGGGCACTACATACACACACACACACACACACTCTACCTGGGACAGGTTTGTTCATTGCAGCACTAAATCCTTCCACAGCTTTGATCGTTGGAGCACTACAAAACCCGCAAGATGTCCTTCCCCGACAAGATTCCCAGCCTGCCGACGCTGCAGTCCAAGTCCGATCCCTTCCCAGTGACAGTCTATGCAGTTACAATTGCATAGACTTCTGGGATCTCTGCACTTGAATGCTTCTTAATCCAGACTGCTGCTGAGACAGACTGGATGTTGGAAATGCTGCTAGTGCGCATGTGCGAAGGTCCACTACTTGCAATAGTTTTTTTTATTTTCTTTCTTTGTATTTTATTTTTATTTTATTTTACTTTCTTTCTTTTTTATGGCTGGGGGGGCTGCAGTCTGGCAGTCCAATAGCACGGGCCACCCCTGGATGTACCTTGTGGTACCTTGCAGTATGATCCTGGCACAAGTACTAAGATATTTTCTGCTTGTACTGTATTTTATATATTGAGGTAACAGTTGCAGGAGGGAGTATGCATGTAGTAGGAAAGAGTTCCACCACATTATGTAGTGTTGGATGAACATGTGAGGAGGATGTAGAGGAACTGCAGTTGGGGGGGAGTTATGACAGATGAAGATGGGCACAATACGCTGACTTACCGCCTGGCCAGAAAAAGCATTATACAGTAAATTAAAAGTGATGCATGCATTAACTTAATGATTAAGGTCTTCACCTAATAGACACAAGGTACAGGGTCTGATTCTGACCTGAGGTTATTGGCTAGACTTAAAAATAGGCCTTCAGTGCAGTTAGCCTAGAATTCACCTACAAACCTATAAACCTGCACCCAGGTTGTGCTCATCCATGCATATGCTGGCCACACTGTGCATTAGACATAGCCTACCCAAATAACAAAGTACAGAAGGCAGGGCACAGGTGTTAAAATGTAGAGGTGTGGGTGAGAACACAGTATGCAATAGCATCCACAGGAACCACAATCAAAGGAACAAAATGAGTTAAACAACACCGGAATCCAGAAAGACCAGATTTAATAGAACATTTAGCGATTTCTTCAGAATATATCCAAAGACTTCTTCAGACTCAATTAGCCACAATACCTTGCCACATTTAAATATCCCTCCAAATAGTCATGTGACTAAGTTAATTAACCAAGATAATCAACCAAAAAATTATTTAAAATCAAACATAGAAAATACATGTCAAAAATGTTTAAATACAGTAAGAGCGAAGCTTCAAATCACTAATAATAGACACACACTCATTCAAACCAGGGAAACACATGGATTTAGTTTAATTTGCCACCTGAGTTCTTTGAGTTCTAATATATCATTCCAGGGACCACCCCTGACATCTCTAAGCACATGGCCAATTCCAATAAACCCAAAATCATGGTTAGAATTTTCAGAGACATGTTTTGACAAAGCATTGTTACTATTACCTTTCCTAATATCAGAGATGTGTTCATAAACACGCTCCCTCAACTTTCTTTGAGTCTTCCCAACATAAAAGCAGTTGCAGGATTTGCAAAGAGCAAGGTAAAATATGCCCTTGGTGTTACAATTGCAATGAAAATGTTATACTTGAATACAAATCCCGTTCACATAAACTTTGTCAAGTTCAATAAGATATTTACAGTAGTTGCAAAAACCCCAACTTTGGGTACCTTTCCTTCTAGATGAAAAGGAGTTACTATCATGACTAGCAGCTTCTAATATCTTCTTAAAGCATCTTCCCCTTCTGTATACCATTCTAACACAATTTTTGTATATATCCTTAAGCTCATTATAAACTCCAAAAATGTGCCAGTATGCATCCAAAATCCTATGTATTTTGTAAAAACGCAGGGGTGTACATGGTAATAAAAGACAAACTTTATTACATTTATATTATGGAGTATTTTCTTTGTACTGGCCTTTCCTTTGCTGCCATCTTTTCTTTTATAAATTTGCTTTCTCTTTGTCACATTTTCTCCATTTATTTTCATATTTTGTACAGCAGCTGCTATAGCAATGACAGTGGCATAAGCGAGGACTATTGGTCCCCAGCAAGGCCCACCCATCCCCTGCACCTCTCTTAAAAGCATCCTGGGTTGCCTACCCAGTAGCTGCAGTGGGAGGCAGCCAGGTGGCCACCTCTCTTGCCCCTGGTGGTGCTACATCACCT
The DNA here is from genome assembly GCF_019279795.1 of Protopterus annectens. Lineage (NCBI taxonomy): Eukaryota > Metazoa > Chordata > Ceratodontiformes > Protopteridae > Protopterus > Protopterus annectens. The sequence continues at coordinate 1,093,564,683 of NC_056727.1, read as the reverse complement.
AAGAGCACCATTGTTCTTTCTGGTGGGACTGTGAAGGGTACTGCTGCAAGGAGATGGTGGAGGTGTTGAAAGAGAAGTAGTAAGAAGCCTGCATCTGCCACCTAGAAAGGATCATCTTGTGGCTGATAGTCATGTCACTGCTCTGCCATCAACACCTCAGGCAGGGCCCAGTGGACAGGGAAGTCAAGATGTTGTTTGACCTCCCTCTGGAAATCTCACAGGCAATGTGATATGGAAGGCTATAACCACCCCAACCACCACGACAGTGTTGCCCTTCCTTTTGTGTCAATGCCATACTCTTTTCATTGTTCAATTATCCATGCCACCAGTGTCCTTCCTTTGTTTGTATGTCTCTGAATCCACTGTCTTTCCCTACCCTCACTGTCTCAGCACTTCCGTTGTCAGCCTTTGCTTATGTTATATGTTTGTACATTCCTCCCCCACTGCTATCATACCTTCACTTTCTATTACATTCTTTCCCAGTTTCACTTCTTAAAAAAAAAGAAAAAAAAGAAAAGAAAATCGGTGCCTGTTCCATAAAAAATTGTAACCTCCCTCTCCTCTGTTTCCTTTGTGTACCAAGTTTAACTTTATTAAGGTGCTTTTTAAATAAAAAACACTAAAAATGTAAAAACATGGAGGAGAAACAAGCGGGAACATGACTTAAAAACATAGCAATTTATTCACTCAATTCAGTCATATGTTACAGCAAATAAAGATGTTTTAAGGCCGATCTAAAATTAGCAAGGGAGGAGCATTTACATTCCACATACATGAGGCTTGAGAGTGAAAAAACTGGAAACCTGAATTAGCAAGGTTAACCTGTGCAACTGCAAACAGCCTCTTGTATGCTAAGTGAAAATCTTGTACATGATAGTAGGGTACAATAAGCTTAATCAGATAGCAGGGATACAGGTCATGAATGGACAGATACATTAATACTAGAATCCTGAAGATGATTCAATACAGGATAATGAATCAGAGCCGACTATGCAGAAGAGGCATAATATATTGGTAATGAGGAATACCAGTAAGTAACCTGGCTGCAGAATTCTGCACCAACTGTAAATGGCCAAGTTCAGTATTAGGCAGTCCCAGGTACAGGGCACTGCAGCAGTCCAGTCTGGAAGTGACCAAGGTATGAACAACAATCAAGGGATCTGTTTGTGGAATTAGGTGCTTAATCCAGGAGATGCTTCTTAGATGGAAAAAAAGATGACTTTACTACAGCCAACACCTGGTCCGAAAGTGCGAACTGAGAATTAAGAATAATGGCAAGAGCCTTCTCTTTGCTGACAAATATCAGTTTTTATACCATGACCCCACATTAATATTCCAAAACGTGCATGCTGATTGGCCAGCGTGCACGTTGTAAATCGACTTATACTAATGGAAAAAGGTCCGGTCGCCAGGACTTTTTCCATTAGTATAAGTCTCTTTTAAAACACTGTCTCGCTATGTTAAAAGAGTTTAACATAGCGACACAGGTTTAAAAAAAGCAACGGAGATCTCCGTTGCTTATTTTAAAGCTGTCTCGCTATGTTAAACCCATTTAACATAGCGAAACAGTAAAAAGCAACGGAGATCTTGCTTTCTCCATTGCTTTTGGCCACAGCTCTGATGTACTGCATAGGCATGCGCAGTACATCAGAACTGCCGCGGATACCAGACAGCTGCGGAAGGGCAGCAAAGAGGCATTATAGAATGCCATTATTTAAGAAAAGTAATTATTTATTTTCTTAAATAATGTCATAGTATAATAGCAATAACCCACTTCTGGGTGTGGGTAATGCGGGATTTACCCACGGTTGTCTTTGTTTGGTCCCTCAGGCTTTGCCCTCGGGACCAAACCACACCAACCATGGGTAAATCCCGCATTACCCACACCCAGGCGTAGGTTATTGCTATAATCATCACCATGTATAATGTAGTTAGACAAAAAAGCAGCTGAGGAATCTTAGAGCTGCCTGGTGTTACTTACTGGTGTTCAGTTTTAGTCATTTATTAGTGAGCCATGTATACATGACATCTAGGTAATCAGCCAGGGCTAAAATACACACCATAGCATCTTGCAAAAAGGAGAATTAGATCTGAGTGTCATCTGCTTAATTATGGTACACTAGACCCCTTTCCCTTAATGGGTTTCTACAACAAAGTATGTACCTAGTGAACAATAAAGAGCTCAAAATATAGCACTGTGAGATTCTGCTATAAAGATTGCATTTAGGTGAAGAACTGAGTTCTGAGCAGACTCACTGTGTACAGTAAGAGAGATAAGAGATAAATCAGTCAATATCCCATACTAAGATCAAAGTCATTCTGTTAGGATACCATGGTCCCCTTTGTCAAATGCTAAAGAGAAATCCCAGGAAGCAACACTCTATAGTAACAATGGTCTCTTGCTATCAGGAGATCATTAATAACTCTTATAAGAGTTGTTTCTGCACTACTGAGTAAGTCGTCCTTTGGATGAGATGCCTAGTAACTATGAACCTGTTGTTGCTTTGCCAGCCATTCCATATTGCATATCACCATCACACCATTTTTTTTTAATGTAACACAGGCAATTTATACTTCAAGGGTAATGGGAACTTTATTTGTAGATGAAGCACTGAAATGCAAAGTTGTTTGCCAGCAGCAATGTCTTCACTAGTTACAGTTCTCTTTAAAATGTGGAATTATTCAGATGAGTTTTACTTCTGCTTAGACTGTGCATATTGACTGATATTGGTGGATTATAATGACAGCAGTTTGAGTGGCTTTTAGGTGGTTGAAATATTCTGAAATGGGTAGTTTTGTCAGTATTGGTTCATAAGTTTTGTTCCACTGCATACTGGAAAAATGTTCAAAACTACAAAGTTCAAACACTTTAACACATGGTGCTTTATTAAACAAGGAATATAACTGAATATAATCAGGAAGGTGAATCAAAGAACACATGCATGTATGCATGGTTCCTGAAAATGTGTGCAGGGGCCCCTTGGATTGAAAACTTAATTTGCTACTGGCCAGATGATTTGGTGTGAATGTGAATTTCAATGTTGTTTCAATGAGTGTGAGTTTCAAGGGCAGAGATGTTTTCTGTTATTCTTGCTGTTTTCATTTCAAGCAAATGGCTGTCAGTGTTTGTGCTATAACATTTGAAATACAAGTTTTAAATTAAATCCAAATATTTATAATCATTGTAGAACTAAAGAAAATAGTATGCCCGCTGACTGGTTTGAATGGTGTTTATGGTAATTGGGGACAGTTGGTAATAGAATACTGGAATGGCTGGGGGATGCCCTGATCCATTACCCTTGCCTAGTGCCCCTTTGATTGTGATCCGGCTCTGACTAGGGCAGTAATTGAAAGGATATAATAACTGTTTTTGAGTCCTTTATAGAAATAGCAGACTGAAAAACAAGCAAGTAAAGAGACAATCCATGCTCAGAAGAGCCACTATTGAATTATATAAACATAAGGGACTTGTTCCCAAACTTGAACAATGCTTCTACTCTTCCATATCAGTCTTATGTCTTTAGTGGTTTAGTTAGTGAGTTTCATGTAGTGGAATAGATCCTCCTCCCACCTCTTGAATGCTGTGGATTTTCTGGTGATAATGTCGATGCCATTGGCATCTCCTTCATCTCTTCCCTGCCCTCAAAGATTTCACCAAGTTTAAAACACTCAGCCTGATTGGGTTTTCCTGTAGGTTGTCAATAGATTGGCTGCTTTCAACCCAGTCAGACTTTCTGTGGAGTTATTAACTCCCTGTTTTCACGTCTGCTTCTTTCTAATAAATATTTAGAAAGGGCAGGCAGGACGATGTTGAGGGGCTTTCACATTATCTAACTGGCCTAAGCCTGACTGTTGGGTTAAATGATTCCTTGGGATTCTGTCAACATTTCATTCAGCAATTTCCATCCAAGTAGTTACATCTATAACATTCAGCTCCCTGTGAACTTCAGTGGAAGTTGTCCTCTCATACAATACAATCAAGAAGTCTTGGAACATTTTTATTTGCGTTCCTTCAATTTTAAGACATTTGCAGTGTTGCTTAATTCAAAAGTTATTGTTTTTCAGAAAAAAGCACATAATTTATACAATACTTGCACTGGATGAGTAGGATTATTGCTTCTTTTTCCGAAGGTATGAATATTGTCAATATACTAGTTGAGATTCATTGCAGCATTCAAGACAGTTGTGATTTTTATATGTATATAAGAAAGAAAGAAAGCTGTCATTAGCATTTTTCAGGTAACCCAACATATAGGCATTTTTTCTTCTTCTATGATTTTCTAAGTCATCTGCCTTGTTACTTCACTTTTAGATTAGCAATTTGTTCTTTTTGTAATTGCATTTTACCTGCTTGAGACTTACCTTTAACCTGCACTTTACCTCACTTGCCAGAGAGGATAGTTCCTGTCTATGCCTTGTTAGCCACGTCTGCAGGCCCCTTGTCTCTTTTGCAGCGCCTTCTAATGTAGTCACCATTTTTTTTCATTTCTGCTAAAGGTTCTATACCTGTTGGCTTACATAAGTATTTTACCTCTTGTAGATTTTGGAGCCATATGGTTCTCTGCGTTTTGTAACAACTTGGACTATTAAAAAGTTACAATTACAGCACTGGCAATGAGAGCTTTGAAAATTACAGACCTCCATGCTGCTTCACCCCCCCCCCCCCAAAAAAAAAGCATATATGTTGCTTTCATATTTCAATATTTTCTTGTTAACATAGAATACAGCTTTCTCTGAAATGAATCCCTACATTTCTATGTAAGAACATGGCTGAAAACATTCATCTATATGAGAAATATTGTTACTCAGTTTATAGCCATTGTGGTGACCTAAATATACAGTTTGTGAAATTCAGTGTGTAAATGCAGTTCTAAACTGTGCCTTCTGTCTTCAGGGGCATGGTGAGGTGCAGCCTTTGTAAGGGAGCTTAGCACCTCCACTCATTGGATTTGTCAGTGAGCCTGGAGTCAGGTGGCAACGCCTGAACAGGTAAGAAGACGTAGCTCACTGCAGTGGACTTTCAGGATGTGCGGTGACTGCTTAGTCACATTTGCAGTGCTGGGGGGTTTGCATATTTTATACACACACACATATATATATATATATATATATATATATATATATATATATATATATATATACACACACACACACACACACACACACACACACACACACACACACACACACACACAGACACACACACACACACACACACACACACACACATGACTCATGAGTCGTGTTTGTGGTGGAACAATTTTATTTTAATTTTATAAAAAAAAAAAAATAATTTCATTATTATTTATTCATTTACATTTGTTTACCCGGAATTTCCAACTGGCCACAGGTCCTTTTTATCATATAATGGAGAATGTTACAAAAGCAGTTCAATTGCAGTAAAAACCTTGACATGCAGAGTACAAAAAACAGTAGTAGGATACAGAACATACACTGGGTAATGAATATTAGACTGATATTAAGTTGAGTTGATAAAATGATGATACCAAACACCGTACTAAGAGGCTGGAAGTTTTGTTATTCATGGTTGGAGCAAGGGCAGAGCCAGTGCATTTTTAGGTGGGATTTGAGAGTGATTTTGAATAGACTGCAGGATGGTAACTTGGTTATTGAGGTAGGGAGGTTGTTCCATAGTTTAGAAGTGACACAAGAGAATAGGGCTTTTCCTGCTAAGTTTTTGGGTTTGGTGGTGAGAAGTAGATTTTTGCTGTTGGACCTTAGGGGTCTGGAAAAGGAGTATGGTTGGAGGAGGTTTTGGAGTGATGGGATCTTATGGGGCTGGTTTATTAGTTTTTATGCAAGTGAGAGTTGATTCAGGTGAAGAAGATGAGGGAGTTCAATCCAATCAAATTCCCTAAGTGAGTTACAGTGGTGGCTACGGTAGGATGCGCCTGTTGCAAATTTAGCAATTCTGTTGTAACAGGCTTCTAGTCTTTTTAGGTAAGTTTGTCTAGGGTTGGTGAATATGGGTGAAGCATAGAGTAGGGTGGATATTAGTTGCGAGTTGGCAATAGCAGTCCTGGCTGTCTTGGTTAGGTATTGTTTGCTTCTATATAGTGCCCCAAGTTTTTTATGAACTTTTTTTATAATAATAATGTTATAAAATTATTTCTTAAAATAATAATGAACCTTAAAGGAGTTTGCCAATATACTGGACTGTAGGGCCCTTATTGGGTCAGGAGACTCATGACCTCCCCTAGGCTGGCTGAGGGGATTTTATACATACCCCTTGCCTATTAGTCATTCACACAGTGTCCAGGGTTGTTCATGTTTAGGGATATTCTCCTCAGCAAATCAGTGGTTTGAATGCTTGACCCAATGACAGGCATTTGACTGTCATTTTTCTTATCCTTAAAAAATTTGTATACAATACAAAAAGGAAAAAAAAGAATGATAACATAAGTTTAAATTTATTTGTTGCTCTACACTAATAGCTGTTCACAAGATTTTTTATGGCAATTAGGGGGCTCATTGCATTTAACAGGGACAGCCAAGGGTTTCATATTTCATATTCTTCAGGAGTTGCATTTTAACACAAGTTTTGAGTGCTGTTTTTGATTACGTATATTACTTGTACTTAAGGATTCGGAATAGACAGTGAATGACACTAGCTATCCTTAAGGTTTCATTGTAATAAAACTGCAGACCTTGCATCAGCCATGGAATGGGGCAAATTCACTATTAATTAATTTAATTTATTTTGTTTATCTCCTTTACTTACTTTAATAACTAATTAACCATTAATTAATACCTAACACTTTAGTCATAGGTGACTCTATAGTCAGGCACACTGATGTCCCACTCACCAGGCTGAACAAGGAGAAAATTACAGTGAGCTGCCTGACGGGTGCCAGGATCTGCCACATAACTCATGCACTCAAGTCACTCCACAGCAAGTACAAATATGACTTTGCCATTGTCCATGTTGGAGTGAATGACTTGAGATGTACCTCCCTGGACTACATGAAAAGAGACATGGAAGAGCTCTCGGATCATGTGGCCCAGGCAGGTATGACCCTAGCCCTGAGTAGCATCCTGCCTTCGCCCAGAATGATACCACAATATAAGGACAAAATGATTGACTTCAACAATTAGCTAAGCTTCTGGTGTCATTCAAAGGGGATCCAGTATCTGTCTGCCTGGGACGACATGATCGACAGACCACGATGCATTGCCAGAGATGGTCTGCACCTGTCACCCCTGGGATTCAGGTTACTGGCTAAGGCTCTTGCCACCCCTATAGTGCCTTTTTAGGCAAAGTTAAAAGGACAAAACCACCACTGTAACAGGTACAAGCATGCAGAATCTGAAGGTAATGCTACTCAATGCTAGAAGTCTAAACCTCAAAATGCACTCTCTCGAGGTACTCCTAAAAATGGAGAACATCGATATCTGTGCAGTAACTGAGACCTGGTTCAAGGCTCCATAGAGCACCCCTGCAATAACAGGCTACAACTCTTACCACACTTTTCGGCTACCAAACCAGGATTGAAACACTAAAGGTGGAGGAGTGTCCATATTCACCAAGGATATTCACACCACCAGGTTAGTTGCCCAACACAATGGGTCTAAAATTCTCCAGGTACAACTAACACTAGTTAAGACTGCAATCCAAATTGTAGCTTGCTACAGATCCCCCCACCTTGCCCCAAGATTCTCACTACACCTTTCTAAACATACTGGAAAATATTAATATACAACCAAACACCCTAATACTGGGTGATTTCAACTACCCCGCCATTAACTGGGAAAACTACTTGTGCACCAACATTTTTGCCCAACGGTACTTGGAATTCATAAATTCCAATGCCCTGGATCAACTAATCCATAGTCCCACCAGGGGCTCCAGTATCTTAGACCTGGTCATTACCAACATGGGAAATCGATGCTCCACACCTATGGACACCCCCTCATTGGTCAGGTCAGACCATAAGCTAATCACCCTTAACATCCACATCCCACCCCCACCCCCCAGTAAGGAAACCTCCATAAAAAACTTCTCCAAGGCCAACGTCATGCTACTCAAGTCAGAAGTTACAAACTTCATGACACCCATGCAGACGGGAACTGAAAGTTCGACTGCTGAGTCCTACACTAAGGCACTGTACAAGCACATCCACTCATGCATGAATCGTGCCAAACCCAAATAGAACCAAGATGCTCTCCTCCAAAAAAAGGAAGCCAATCTGGTGGCCCCCTGCCACAAACAAACTTTACAACAAAAGGAAAAAAAACTGTTGCAGAAAAGAGGAAAATCCCAGGATGCAAAAAACTCCCTTACCAGCCTCAGTAAGAAGCTGAGATCCCTCATAAAATCCTCCAAAGCTAGTTATGAAAATAAAATTGCCAAAAATTCCAAAGACAACCACAAGGCATTCTATAACTATGTCAAGAATCTAAATGGCAATGCTCCGATCTGCTCTGAGCTATAACAGAATGGCATTAAATATACTGATCCCAAAGATATTGCCAATATCCTGGCAGATCGATTCAGTGCCAACTTCACTCCCCTCTCACCCCCTAAATGACCCATCTCAATACTGGAAGATTGCCAAATTCCAGTAATAATGGCCACACAAGTAAAAAACACACTCTCCAAGGCTAAGAATACAGCATCCATGGGACCAGATGACATCCTGGGCTGCGTACTACATGAACTACAAAATGAAGTGGCACCTCACCTAAGTGTCATGTTTAATCATACCCACACCTCAGGCTTCGTGCCCACTGAGTGGTGCACAGCTACAGTTATCCCACTCCACAAGGGGGGATCCACCTTGGATCCTGGGAACTACTGCCCCATCAGTCTGATGAGCCTGATCTGCAAGGCCATGGAATGTATTATCATGGAACTTATAAACAAAGACATTGGCAACCTTAAAACACTGGACCCCACCCAGTTTGGGTTCATGAAGGGCCGATCTTGTCTCCTGAACCTTATTGACTTCTTTGAATCAGTCTCCAGAGCCGTGGACGAGGGTAAGGCAGTCCACACAGCCTATCTGGACCTCCCCAAGGCCTTTGACACCATCCCCCACTCTGGAATCATAGATAAACTTACTAAGCTGGGCATTAATCCCTACGTCACTCGATGGGTTGCCAACTAGCTTATTGACAGAACCCACATTGTAAAAGTAGCTGACTCCAAGTCCAGCTACAGACAAGTGACAAGTGGAGTACCTCAGGGTTCAGTCCTGGGACCTCTCTTGTTTGGCATCTACTTCTCTGAAGTACAGGCCAACACTGAGGGACTCTGGCTAACAAAGTTTGCAGATAACTGCAAACTGGGAGCCATTATTGAATCCCCAAATGATGTGGATACTCTACAAAAGGGCCTTACAGAAACAGATGCTTGGCGCCAGAGTCATGGGCTCAAGCTCAATGCCAAGAAATGTATAGTTATCCCCTTTGAGAAAAAACATGTACCCGTGAATTATCACATAGGTGGCAGTACACTAAACACCGAAAGTGTGATAAGAGACTTAGGAACACAGGTGGACAGTGGTCTCACCTTCAATAACCACATCGCCACAACAGTTAGGAAATCCTTCTATGTGGCACACCTCATCATTAAGGGCTTTTTATCCAGAAAAAAGGAGGTCATTGTGCCACTGTACTCATCCCTCATTAGACCCATTATAGAATACAACGCCCCATTTAGTATGTACCTCTCAAGACATCTGCAACAACTGGAAAGGCCGCAGAAATACCTCACTAAAAGAATCACAGGCCTAAAGCAGATGCCCTATGCTGACCACCTTAAAAAACTCCAGCTATACTCTGTCACATATCGTCTACTCCGAGGCAATCTCTGCTTAACATACAAGGCCATGTCAAACCCAGAGCTGTTGGACATGCTACACTTAAAGAAATCCCAATCCCTCAGAGCCACACTCTCCAGGTATCTAAATCTTGTCATCACAATAAACAAAACATACTGGAGGGATAGGTTCCTGACCCAGAGACTCCCCAGGACTCTGGAATAGACTGCCCATACATGTCAAGCAGAGCGCCTCTTTAGCCCTCTTCAAAAGGAACCTTGATGATTGGATGGGAGAAAGAAAATTCACCCCGGGGATCTCGTCAGTCACCCTGCTAGACAGTAGTCCAGGGAAGTAAATAGTGTGGGAAGAAATAGCCAGGGAATTGTTATGGCTAGGCTTGTATAGGCCCTAGGGCCGATAGCCTAGTGCCAATCTATGAACCTATAATGAATCTGGACATCTGAACTTATTAAAAAAGGGTAATCAATATTATAATTAATCTGTAATTTGCTCAAAATTTGTCTGGTTTACAAGTTACATTAGAAGGGTAGGGCATAGCCCCTTACTCATTTTCAGGCATGTTTGCTAACCATTACCTGAAGAATTCCTGACTGGAGTAGGTGTTATATTGGGGTCCCAGTCTTTCATTTTTAACGAAGTGCATTACCGTATGGCTGTTTTTTCAGCTTTAGATTATAAGATCAAGATTCAGTTAGGTTTTGCTTAGTTGTTGTTTTACCTAGTTGCTTGGTGCCATCTGTTACATTGTTGGCTGTTGGGGAAATGTCTGGTTAGACGTTTTGGTGGGAATGCTTTGTAGTTTTTCTCGCTGGGTTTGGTAGTCAGAGATTTAATGTTAAGCATTTAGTTTACAGTTTGGAACTATGTTAATAATAGCACTGGTTTGGGTCCAGCTCCTCAACCATGGTTTTAGGTTTGTGTTAAGTATTGTTTACTTCACTTGAGCATGAGTGCTGGTGGTTTGCAGCAGTGGTTGTATGTATTATAAGTGGAAGGGTGGAATGGTTATAACTATTTATGGTGTATGGTGTTGATAGTACAATACTCTTGTAATAATTGCTGCTTCATTTGTGTTTACCAACTGGTAAGTTCAATTACTCATTCCATCTGTGGGTACTCTTTACTTGGTGGTTCCAATTATTACCTGTCCACCGGGCATGTTCTCATAGATTGTTTTTCCTTCTGTTTAGTCAGGGAAAGACTGTCACTTCCATGGATCTTGGGGCAGAGTTGATTTTGGTGGAAGAAGAGCATGGCATTCTAGAATGTCAGCAGCAGCATATCAGTTTTCTGTCACTGGTGCATTTTAGTCAAGCCAAGTATGAAGTTTATAAGGCAATCATCTCAAGGGCTTTACATTCTAGAACCCAGCAGCAGCACAGCATCCAAGGATTCAGTGGTCTAGCAATTTATCTGGAACTCTGAATTTATTTTGTTTGTTATGTTCTCCCTTCTCCCTTTTTTCCCTCTGTGTTAATCCTCTGTATTTTTCAGGTTCTGCTATGGCCCAGTCAATTAAGGAGAGGTGGCTTTGTCTGTCTCAAGAGGGTCAAGGTTTGCTTTCTGACTTAGAGACAGTGGAGTCAGTTGAGCATGGTCAGAACTCCAGGAAGAGACCGTCACTAAATATGGAAGAGGATACAGCTGAAGGACCAACCCCAGCCAGGAAGACTTGAAGGAAAACCAACAGATATTCCTCCACTCAATTCCATTCCATTTCCCTTCATGCCTGTCTAAAACATGATCAGAATCTTAAGGTAATGTCTGTGGTGGGTCAGCAGGGCTAAGTTTTAATGGTAGGGGTCAGTCTTCTGAGGATTGTTTGGATAAGTTTATAAATTCTTTGCCAGAAGAAGGGAGTATCGGGCTGTTTGACATAGCTCTGGAAAAAAACTTTGGTGCCTTCACAACTGTTGTTACCAGAGAGGGAGGAGATACTGATGCTTGTCAGGTTGCACACCCACCATTATCCAGCTTGCATAGTGGGCCCGAGGAGGTCTATCATTCAGGGAGGGATGTCCTTCCCCATTCAGATGATTATGTTCCTCAGTTTTTGTCTCCCAAGGCTACTTTCAACCTTTCTGGTTCCAATTCTCTGGTGTTGCATATCATGGGGCATGTTCCCACCAAGGTCATAGATAAGATTCTTAAAGGAGAGTTTGTTGATATATTTGACCTAGGTGATACCAAGTGAATTAAATGCATTTTGGATGTTGACAGCACTTATAACAAGGACTTGATGGCAGCATTAGTGGCCATCAGGGAAAAAGGCATCAGCCAGAGCACCAGTCAGGAACTGGAATACTTGGTCACTGGGTTTTATGGTGTTCATGGGAGTGATTATTGAGAAGGATCCCAGCAAGTCCAATCCTCTATTAGCATACTTTGTGGCCATAAGGGAATGACACCATGTGAAAGGGGGTTCTGGTTGGGTGAATTATGATTAACGTTTTAGGAAACTGAAAGCCCTGGATAAGTCCCTCAGGTGGGAGTTAAGGCATCCTGACATCTGTCTCAGTGTCAAGCTGGATAAACTGGCTACCATCAGGATTAATGTTGAGGGTGGTACTACAAGGGAAACAAAGTTTTGCTGGGCCTTCAACCATGGCAAATGCCTTTGGCCTGCCTGCAAATGCATCTGCTTGAGTTTGGGATGTGGGAAAGTCACCCTGCCTCCAAGTGCTGGGGGTTAGCTGGAAGGGACAGGTCTGTTTTTCCTTCTACTCAGGCATTAGGAGAGCTGGGAGGGTATAATACATGTCCATGAGTTAAGAAGTCTTTTTGTGGCCATGGGGGGGGGGGGGGGTTAGGCTTTGGCAGGGGACTTGAATGTACCACAGCAGTCTCACTCCCCCATCCATCTAGATAAGCTGATCCACCTATTGTCAGCTTACCTGGATCAGAAGGCTGCAGCCACTCTTATTAAAGGCTTCTCTGATGGTTTTCCTATTTAGTCCTCAGCCCTGTTAGATTCCAATTTACTTAAAAAAACTGTCATCCATCAAGGGACATGAAGAAATTGCTGCTATGTTGCTAGAGAAAGAGCGATCAGCTTGCAGGATGATTGGACCCTTTTCCACTCCTCCTTGGTCTTCTATTAAAACTTCCTCCATTGGTCTTGTTCCTAAGAAACAGGTTCAGTCAGTGACTTTATTGACAGTGGACTGGCCAAAGTATGCTACTCTTCTCTGGATCAGACAGCAGAGGTCATTTTAGGCTATTCCATTCCCTGGCTCTGCAAAATGAACATTCATTCTGCTTTCCATTTTCTCCTTGTGAGACAGGAAAATTGGCCTTATTTAGGTTTTCAGTTTGAAGGAAAATTCTTTTTTTGACACCACAGTGCTGTTAGGGTGCTCTGTGGCTTGTGCTGCTTCTGAACTATTCAGCGCAGCCTACTGGTGCTGACAACAATGAGCACCACTTCAGTTGGTCATTCACTATTCAGATGATCTCCTGATAGTGAGGAAGGATTACGGTGGTGCTTTGGAGGGCATGTCTGTTTTTATGAAGCTTTGTTCTGAGTTGGGGGTACCTTTAGCCAACAACAGGTCAAAAGGGCTGGGCCAAGTCTTGACCTTTTTGGGTTTGGAAGTTGATACCATTGATAACTCATTCAAACTCCCATTGCTCAAGCTACAAGAAGTCCGACAGTTACTTTGGAGATTTTTGGGGTCTAGCAAAGCTCACACAGGGGAAATCATGCAGCTCCACAGTTTTCTAAATTTTTCCTGCAGGGCAGTCTTTCTGGGCAGGACCTATCTGTGGTCCTTGTTGAAAGGGACCAGGCCCAAGCATTACTTTGTATAGCTGACCTGAAGGATCAAGGGTAACCTTCGACAATGGTTCACATTTTTGAACCAGTTCAATGGGGTACTGTTTTAGCAGTCCCCTTGGGTTTCTTACAGTGACCTTGAGCTCTTCTCAGATGTAGCAGAGGGATCTGGTATGGGAGATTACTTTCAAGGCAGCTGGTTTGCCGAAAGGTGGCTGGAGAACTGGTCTGAGGAGAGGAGGAGAGACATTACTTTTCTGGAAATGTTCCCTATCTGGGTAGCAGTCTTAGTATGGAAGGACAGGTTACATAACAGGAGGGTGATTTTTTTACTCAGATAATACCTCAGTGGTTCATGCACTAAATAAACGGCCCTCCAGGTCCAAGTGAGTCTACTCTGTTATCAGGCTTTTAGTTTTGTTGAGTTTAAAGATTAAACTGTCTTTCTCTACCATGCATGCACTTGGTCATCTTAACCTTATAGCTGACAATTGTTCCTGTTTTCAGTTTACCAGGTTTTGTCAGTTGGCCAAGCATTCAGATTCAAAGGGCATATCAGTATCTGTGGGAGTCTGGTTAACTGGAGAAGAGTAGCAGTATCGCCTTTGGTCAGGTCCTGGGCCAGCAATAACAGGAAGGCATATTCTTCATCACTTCAGGTTTTCATGGCCTTCTATAGGTCTTTGCCTCTGGTCTCAGGATATGGGGCCTTCAGTAGATCCTTCAGTTTCTAGTGGCCAGGTCATCTGCAGGTGATTCAGCAAAAACTCTCATGGTGCACTTAGCAGCTTTGGGATGGTTGGTGCAATTTTTGGGCCTTCAGGTAGTGTCTGGCCACTGGCTGACTGGCAGGTTGCTCAGGGTCCTTGAGAATATTCATGGGCTTTCCCATGATTCCAGGAAGTATATTGGGAGACAACTCCTTCCGCTTGTTTTGGGTTTGTTTAAGACTCTAGGTAATGTTAATAACTTTGCTTCATGTCATTGCATGCAGGTGTCTTTTGTGCTGGTAAAATACCCCTTTACCATTGTAAGGAAGACCTTGTTATCCAAACAGATTTTATACTGATATGGGTAAGGAAATCTGAGATGGATCAATCTGGTAAAGGACATCAGGTATGACTAGATAAGGCAAAAGGGTTGGCCATTTGCCCATTTCACTGGGTCTGATTGCTGCATATCATCACTCCCAAAGGGAGAAGGTCAGGCCCGTTTTTTGTAAAGGTTTCTGACAGGCTATTTAGTCTGGTGGAGGTTAACTTACTTTGGAAGAAATGCCATGGTAGGGCAGGGGATTCATCCACAAGGTTACTCCTCGCATTCCTTCAGAATAGGTTGCACCTCCAACTTGGCTATGGAGGGGCATTCTGTTAAGGTTATCCAAAAAACAGGAAGGTGGGTGTCTGATGCCTTTTTTCTTAACATCATGCATTAATTTTGTTTCTGTTTCAGGACAGGAGGTTATTTGGCTCTTGGGTCATTCTTTCATCGAGAGAGCTACAATGTGAGCCTTGGCACACCAGGCTGGTCATTCAAATTCTTTTGATCTTAACAAATGGGAAGTTCATTCATTTGGTTTCCCTGGCCTCCATTGGTTTCAGTTCTGGGATATCTGGCACCAAATCAAAATTGAGGAAGCCTTACCCAGAGTTTTGGTAATCTACCTCGGGGGGGGGGGGGTATGACCTGGCTCAAGATCCTAAGAAAATCCTGTTGGCCAGAATTCTTTCTGATATGCACTGATTACATCAGCCACATCAAAACTTGGTTTTGTTCCGGTCTTCCATTACACAAAGAATTTATTGGAAATGTGCTAGAAGGTCCAGTGCTATTGACAGAGCTAGGTGTTTCATTAATCATAGAGTTACATGGGCAGCTCATCAGATTCTTTTCCATGTAATTTAACACAAAGACCTCAACAGATAAGACTCTTATTTTTATGTCACGGCAATGTTCATTTGAACAAACCTGGTTTTGATTTGTTTCATTTAGGTATTCTTTTGACTATAAAGGAATTCTTCAAGTTTTAACTTGATTCCCACACTATCTAGGGTATCCGGTTTCAAGGCCAGCTGTTTGGGGGAATTGCATGTCACATGCTGGATTGGCGGTGGCCTTACAGCTTCACCCCCTTCTTTTCCCCCCATTTGCTGTTCAGTGGCCTTGGCTCCTCTCAAGTTGTACCCAGATTTGACCAGTGGCCACATCAAGGGTATGTGGCATGGAAGGAAGAATTAAAGTTTTTTTTGCCACCTGGTCTGAGGTAGCTTGGATTATGCACACAGTCCTGCAGAGGCAACCAGAACAGACTGGGTCATGCCAACTGGCTTTTGAGTTAATGCTTTAATGGTTATTGGTTAATACATTACATGTGAACTACTGTGGCATCATTAATGGTTGTCAGTGGCATTTATTCAATAAAAGGTTGCAAAGGTAATGTGGTGTGGTCATTTACTCAGCTCAGTGGACAAAGGTGACTTATATGTTGGTCTTGTTGTCCACTAGAGTGAGTCTTTGGGGCGTGATGAGGCATATCCTTTTTAAGGGAGCATAGTGCCTCCACTGTTCGGATTCATCAGCAGAGTTGATGGCCTTCCCTACTCAATTGTCATTTCAGGGTCAGACAGCAGCCTTATGGCTTCACTTCTCTTCTTTCCCCTCATTGCTGTTCAGCAGCCTTGGCTGTCTTCACATTGGACCCAGATTTCACCGGTGGCCACATGAAGGGGTATGTGCCGTAGAAGGAAGAATTAAAGGAGTTTTTGCCACCAGGTCCAAGGTAGCTTGGAGTATGCACCCAGTCCTGCAGAGGCAGCTGGAACATGCTGGGTCACATCAACTGGCTTTTGAGTTAATGCTTTAATGGTTATTGGTTAATATGTTATATGTGAACTACTGTGGCGTCTTTAATAGTTGTTAGTGGGATTTATTCAATAAAAAGTTGCAAAGGCAATGTGGTGTGGTCATTGACTCAGCTCAGTGGCCAATGTTCCAAAACCTACTGTCTGAGCCAATAAAACATACCATTAATTTTCATTCTGAATGTGATTAGCCTCATCTGCCATAATTTCCTTCTGACAGGAGTGGATTTTGTGTGAGCTCATTCAGAGCATGATATCAGCTGTAAGTTTGTATGATGCATAATGTGTCACTATTCCTGTGCAGTTCTGATACATAATATGTCAGTATTCCTGTGCACTTTTGATACATAATATGTCACTATTCCTGCGCACTTCTGATACATAATATGCCACTAGTTCTGTGCACTTCTGATACATAATATGTCACTATTCCTGTGCACTTCTGCTTAGTGTTCCAGGCTTGTGGAGCTCTGCTGTTCAGACTCTCTCTCTCTCTCTCTATATATATATATATATATATATATATATATATCTTTCTTTAATGAACTTGAGGATGACAGCAAGTCTCCTTTGTGAGATCCCCACACCACTTATTGCACAATGTTAGTTAAATTCTTTTCTGCCTTAATTTATTTGGACAGTGTGGAAATTGGTATATATTGCCATTTTGTTCATTGATCTGTAACTAGTCACATGCTGTACATGTTGTGTATTGATGTATGACTATAGATTACGCACTCAGAAGAGTATTTGTCTAAGTTCCTAGAAAGGGTTTGGAGAAAAAAAAACTTCTAAGTAGTAGTTAGTCAGAATTCATAGGGCAAACAGATTAATCATGCTGGGCATGTTTTGCCTATTCACAGAATTATGAATGGGTCACAAGACCATAATGGCTGTGAGCAGTGGTATGGGAACATAATTTTATGAGAGGCTTTGCAGAAAATTGCCTACAAGCTTGACATTGTTAGGATTCTGACTTTTTTTAATAATACGGGAAAAGCATGTGTTGGGGTAGATTACTCCTTTGGGAAGAATAAAACCTTTTTCACAGCTTTGGCTTCATACTACATCAAATGTCAGATCATCATATGAGGTTGCAGTATGTGTATATAGCCTATTGTTGGCTACGGTACACACTACTGTGGAGGCTGATAAGAGGGACTGGCTCGTGTTATCTGTGTTATCTGTGCAGATGTTGAAACTGAAATATCTTTTAAGAGTTTATCCACATAATAGCTGATGACACTGTTTTAGTAAATGATGGCAGTATCAGTAGAACAACAGCTGATCACCACTTATTGTTATTTCTTACATCTGGATATTTAATCAGTGGCAAGTGAATCAAAGCAAAGACACATCCTTGCAGTATTAGTAGCTGAAGTATTTGCTACAGTTCATCTGCTTACGAGATGTTTATAGTACTGTAGTAATTGATGCCTGTGATTTCTTTATGTCATCAGTGTCATCTGACAACCTGACCATAATTAATTATGTTACAGTACCTGAGCATCTTTTCTTTACTCCACAAAGTAAATGACGCTGATATATTTGAATAATAGCTGTTCAGTGCTTCATATTTTTCGTATCTCTGAAAGTAACCACAGACTGCTAAATCAATACAGTCACATTAACATTAGTGGCAACATTCTATTATTTGAGCAGCAGAGAAGGCTAAACTATCAGTGAAGTAAAATTTCCCATTGATTTCCACTCCATTTTGCTTCTCATCCCCACTTTATGAAAGTGGGCATCATGAGCCTCTCTCATCAAGTAACAGGCCCAGCCAGTTCTTGACAGTCTGTCTGCCCATCATAAGATGAACACACATATATACTCATTCACACATTGCATTTACAGCAGTGGGGGGTGTATGGGCTTTCTAATTCACCTATATGCATGCTTTTGGGATGCAGAAGGAAACTGGGGTTCTCAGTAGAGTGGACCCCCTACGAATCCACCAATTTCAAGATGCTGAGTAATCAAAATGCTGAACACAAATGCCCAAAATATCAAAATGGTAAAACCTCCGCCTGTAAGCACTTTTTGAAAGATTTACAAGTTCCCCTGCACTCTGTCCCAAATGGGGTCAAGCCCACCCATTCCATCTAAACTTATATATACCAGCTCTGTGGCTGCACAAACATGAAAAAGAGAGAAACCTCCTAAAACAAAGAACTCACTGATGGTGTACACTTAGAAACTGCACTGGTAATGATTTCTTATGGAAACAGTGATTAGAGTTCTGTTCTGTGCCTGGTTGTGATTCAGTCACATGATGCTCAAGCAATTTGATTTTGGACACTTGGAGATGTGCTGTAAAAAATGAAGCAAACACAAGAAGGACAAGCAGACTTTGCATTGAAAGCATCCCAACCATGAATTGAACTAGATGATGAAGTACTGTGAGACAAGTGTATTAACCACTGTGCTATCATTATATCTTTACTTAATATCAGTCTGGTCAATTATTTTGCAGCTTGTTTTCTACTGCTAAGAACTGCAGCCCTACATTTCATTATTACTGTTGATTGCTGTATCACTAGAGACTACAGTAATGTAACTGTTTAGAAATGCTTATTGCTACATGCCACTACTTACTTTTGGATTGTTACTTGTTGGGGATTACTGAGAAACAACTGTTATGGGCTGTAATGTTCCATTTCACAAACAGTTGCTTCATTAAATCACAGTGTTTATTTGTTTACCAGGTTAGAGCAGTGATTACATGGACCTCTTTAAAACTCAGCCTGGGAGCACTGCCTGGATATGTGACTTGATCAGAGTCACACGGTAGGCAAATGAAGGGTGAGGGAATAGAACCCTAGACTATAGGAAGCAGATTGTTAACTGCTCATTCATTCTCTACTTTACTACTGGTTGTATTAACATTGTATTGTGTAAATTCCTAAAATACAAAATAGGAATAAATTAGTAAAGTCTTCTGAAAATAATGGCTGCTTAGGATGGCAAAAGAATTGACTACTGTCTCTTGTTTGCATTTCGTAACTAAAAGGATGCTGAGTGCTAATAAAATCTCTGCCCCTGCAGGCATGGGTGTAGCTAGGCATGCTCAGCGTACTCAAATGAGTTCATTTTAAGAACATCTTTCTGGAAACATAATAGGTTTAAGAGCACAGAACATTTAGAACTGTCTAAACTAGTGTCTGTTGTACTGAACTAGACAAAACATGCTTACGTGATAGGAGTGTACCTCTTCAAATAGTCTTTTTATGCTTGTAAGTGTCAACAGCTGAAAATAGTGTACTCTTTTCTGAAGTGTATAGGGACAGCATTTTGGCTGTTGAGTACATGTTTTAATTGATAGGTGGGTGGTGGGGGAAGCAACATTAAGACTGAGTACCAAATATGAATCTCTGGCCACACTTCTGCCTGCAGGTACAATATGCTAACTGTAAAACAAGCAAACAAACAAAAACAAACAAACAAACAAACAAACAAACAGAAAAACAACAAATAAAAGCTCTCCCACAACTGAGGTTGATTATTGCATATTTACATAGATAAGCATGTATGTACGTGCATATATATGTACTGTATGTATGTATGTATGTATTTTTGTATGTTTTTTAACTTGGTTAATTCCTGATAGGCACTGGTCATTTTTACAGAGGACCTAAGGAAGAAAATCTCCAAAACAAAAAGCATACAATGTAGAACAAGGGAAACATACATACACTATGAAATAAGGAACAAGAATTGTAAAAGCAAAACTTGTCATGTAAAAAAAACAGTGAACATATCTAATTACAATTAATAGATTTTTCTACAAAATAATGGATATTATGCTGTGTTATACAGCTGCTACAATATCATCTTTTACTGTCATAAATGTGTGTTTTATTAGCATTCAATCTGATTGGCTTACTGAAGCCCTTCAGAGATTTTTCTGCCAGCAGAAATAGCGAGGCTGAGCCCTGGTAGGAATGTGCCAGGAGTAACAAAACATAGATGTACACACCCTGGCATAAAAATCACACCAAAAAAGGAGAGATGGAGTGAGGGAGTGGATACTGCAGCAGTGAACATTTGAGCATCTACTGTTATGGTAAGTTCAGCTTACACAACTGTACTGTGTTCATCATACTGATCACTGCTGCAGTAGCCTTAGCTAGCTGGGTATTTACCATAGCACCCTACATTTGGGAGGTGAAAGAAGAAGTCCAGGGATCCCTGGAGAATGGTCCTAGAAAAACCTTGGTCTAGACCTAGAGAAGGAATCAAGCTTATAGTGCTTTATAAATGTACAGAGGACCAAGTAGCAGCTTCTAGAATATTTCTAGAATCCATCCCTTTCCAAAAAGCCATAGATGAAGCCAAGAATCTGGTAGAGAGGGCCTTGACCCTGCCTGGAATAGATTTGTTGTGGAGAGTATAATAAAAGTTAATAGCCTTAGATAACAATTTGGAAATAATCTTTTTTAACACAGGTTGTCCCTTGTTCTTACCCTCACAAGAGATAAATAATTGGTCTTTACATCTGAGCGATATAAATGTGACAAGAGTTGTATGTGGATAACCAAGGTATGGAGCATCCTTTCTCCTTCATTTTAAAATCCAGTAAAGAAAACAAGGAGATGAATAGTTTGGTTTAAAGTAAATGTGGATACCACTTTAAGCATAAAAGAAGGGTTAGTTCTCAAAGAAATCCTGTCCCTGTGGAAAATGAGGTAGGGTTGTTGACCCATCATAAGAGCTTGAAACTCAGATACCCTTCCTGCAGAGGTCAGAGAAATCAGTAAAACTGTCTGTGCAGTAACTGAAACCTGGTTCAAGGCTCCTGAGAGCACCCCAGTGCTACCAGGCTATACCTCGTATCATGCTTTTCGGCCCCAAAACTCAGGCCAAACCAAAAAGGGAGGGGGAGTGTCCATATTCATCAAGGACACCCACACCTCCAGGTTAGTGACAACACATGAAGCATCAGAGACCATCCAGGTGCAACTAACCGTAGGCAAAACTGCTATACAACTGGTAGCATGTTACAGACCACCCTCCCAATCTCAGGAACCCCACTCAGCCTTCCTGAAGATATTGGAGGATATGAATGTCTCACCAAACACCATCATAATGGGAGACTTCAACTACCCTAACATAGACTGGGTGCATTATTCTAGCCCAAACACCCTAGCCCAAAGGTTCCTGGAATTCACACCGGAAGTATACCCTTCACTAGTGAGATCTGACCACAAACTAATCACCCTGGATATACATATCCCACCTCCACCCCCAACACAAAAGACTACAGTGAAAAACTTCTCAAAAGCCGACTTTACACTTCTTAAAACTGAGATGGTATCCTTTAAGCCCATTGGGACAGTGGAAACCACATCCCACAATGCAGAATCCTTCACAAATGCTTTCTACGGACATCTCCAAGAATGCATGGATCATGCAATCCCAAATAAAAACAAGACCCTCTCCACCAAGGGCAGGCGTCCTGTTTGGTGGACCCCAGCCATAAACAAATTGAATAACAAAAGAAGGAAGCTACTGCACGACAGAGCAAAATCCCATAAAGAGAAGGCATCTCTGATCAGCACTAGTAGAAAGCTACGTTCTCTCATAAAAACATCCAAGTCTAACTTTGAGAGAAAAATCGTTATGGACACTAAAGATAACCACAAGGCCTTCTTCAGCTATGTTAGAAACCTGGGCGGAAACCCTCAGATATGTTCAGAGTTAGTTCACAATGACAAAAAATACACTGAACCCACAGATATTGCCAACATTCTGGCAGACAGGTTCAGTGCAAATTTCTCCCCTCCCTCATCCCCAAAAGAAGAAATACTTATCCCAACTGAATGTAACCTCCCTGTCATCTCAGATGTCCAGGTGAGAACCGCCCTCAGCAAAGCTAAAAACACAGCATCAATGGGACCTGACGGTATCCCGGGTTGCGTGCTACGTGAACTCCAAGAGGAGCTAAACCCGCACATAAAAATGCTATTTAACCTTAGCCTTACTACAGGATATGTACCTGAAAACTGACGTACAGCAACAGTAGTCCCACTCCACAAAGGAGGCACCTCTACTGACCCTGGTAACTACCGCCCCATAAGCTTAACCAGCCTGGTCTGCAAAGCTATGGAAAGAATCATTATGGAACTAATAAACAGAGACATTGGGGACTTACAGACACTTGATCCCACCCAGTTCGGCTTTGTAAAAGGCAGATCCTGCCTTTTAAACCTGGTTGACTTTTTCAAAACAGTCACTAGAGCCATTGACGAGGGAAAAGCAGTCCATACAGCCTACCTGGACTTGGCTAAAGCTTTCGACACAATACCCCACTCTGGCATCATAGACAAGCTCAACAGCTTAAATTTAAATCCATATGTCACAAGATGGGTGGCAAACTGGCTAAAAGATAGAACCCATAAAGTCAAAATCGCTGGAGCCATGTCAGACTCAAAGCCAGTGACAAGTGGTGTCCCACAGGGCTCTGTCCTGGGACCCCTCTTGTTCGGCATTTATTTCTCAGATGTGAAAGCAAACATGGGAGGGTTGTGGCTGACAAAGTTCGCAGATGACTGCAAACTAGGCGTCATAGTCGATACACCAGCTGACACATACATCCTACAGAAAGGCCTCACTGAAACGGACAACTGGTGCCGGAGTCATGGCTTTAAACTAAATGCCAAAAAATGTATAGTCATCCCCTTTGGGAAAAACAAATTGCCCACAAATTATCACACAGGCGGTAACCCACTGAGTACAGAAAAAGTAATCAGAGACCTGGGGACCCAAGTCGATAGTGACCTCTCATTTGACACCAACGTTGCCAAAGTGGTTAGAAAGACTTTCTACCTTGCCCACCTTATCATGAAGGGATTCACATCCAGATCAAAGGAGGTCATTGTGCCCCTGTACTCCTCCCTTATCAGGCCCATGATTGAGTACAATGCCCCATTTGGTATGTACCTCACCCGGCACTTGCAACAGCTAGAGAGACCCCAAAAGTACCTCACCAAGAGGATCAAGGGTCTCCAACATATGTCATATGCTGCCAGACTAAAGAAACTCCAACTCTATTCAGTAGCATACCGCCTACTCTATTCAGTAGCATACCGCCTACTCAGAGGTGATCTGTGCCTGATGTACAAGGCCATGTCCAATCAGGAATTGATGGACATGCTCCACCTCTAAAATCCAAATCCATCAGAACCACGAGAGCTAAAGATTTAAACCTCAGCACAAATATGAATAGGACATGCTGGAGGGACAGATTCATAACTCAGAGGCTTCCCATACTCTGGAACAGAATCCCAGTTCATGTTAGGCAGAGCCCCTCACTGACTCTCTTCAAGAGAAATCTTGACGAGTGGATGGAAGATTGTAGGTTTACCCCAGGGGTCATCTCTGTGTCACTACTAGACAGAGGCACAGTAAACTAATTCTATTATGTAAGGGGGTCTTCACTGTGTCACTACTAGACAGATGCACAGTATTCTAAATCTATTCTGTACACTTTTGTACCATTACATGGGGTGGCAAAAGCCACATCACTATGGCTAGGCTTATAAATGCCCCAGGGCAGATAGCCTAGTACCAAACTATGAAACTATGTTTTCCATGTTAAGAATCTCAAGCCAGATTAGCTGGTTCAAATAGAGCAAGTGTCAGCTTCTCTAACACAAAATTAAGATCTCAAGGAGGGGGCCACTGGTGTACTTAGTGGCCTCTTATGCAACACAACTTTCAAAAATATTTTGACATGAGAATGCATTGAAAGAGACAGATGCATGGGCAGACATGCTGAAATGGCTGATAAATGAACCTTGTTAAACAAATAAAGGCCATAAAATGGTAACTTGCATAAATATTATAAATCTAGAGAATGACTAGTCCTGAATGGGATCTGGTTATCTTGTTGGCACCAACTAGAAAACCCATTCCACTTGCTAACAGATTATTTTCATGCTTCCATTATTACCTGCTGTGTGTCCTCAGTAAACAGATTCCCTAAAGGAATCAAGAATGTATCATCCAAGCAGCCATTTGAAAATGATTGATGTTGGATGTATCAAACACCCCTGTTCTTATGTAAGTAAATCCCGTCTGTCAGGAAGCTTGTGCTAATTGTCCCTGGCTATTTATGAAAGGAAGAACCATAGAATCACAGTTGCCGATGCCAAAAAAGAGTCATCACAATGATTTTGGTGGATTCCTTCTGAATCTTCAGAAGTACCCTGGATGTTAGTGGAGAGGGTGGAAAAGCATATAGGAACATTTCTGTCCAAAGAAATGTAAAAGCATATGTCTTTCAGGCTTTCCTGCATACAATCCTGGAACAGAATATTGTCAATTGATTGATCAAAGAGGAGGGAAAAAATGTTCTACTTGAGGAACTCCTCACAGATGGGTTAAATGTTGGAAGACCTACTGATGTAGTTTCCTTTTGTGAGGGTCTGCCCTGGTCCTGCTGTGCTTGTCTGCCACATAATTTTGCTCTGACAGATTGTAGGATGCCTGCAGAGTGAGATGGTGCTATAAATCTATATCCTAAGTTAACATGGCTAGTCTGTAAAGGGGGTATGACCTTGTTCTCCCTTGCCTTTTGATGTACCACAAGACTGGTATTATTTGAAACCACTTTGAAGAGGTCTCAGGGCCAAAGTTTAATGCCTTGATCAGGGCAAGCATCTCCTAGATATTTATGTGCTTGCTTCTGTCCTTGGTGTTCCTCACCCCTTCACTTTTATCCCTCCTGAAACTGCTTCCCAAGAAAAGTCTGATGCATTTGTGCTGACTGACTGCTTTGGAGCAAGGATGGAGAAGGGGATGCCTGGATTTAAGGACATTTATTGTCTCCACCAAAAGATTTTCTTCTGACAAACTCCAACACTGGGATTTGAAAAGATAAAGGTTGTTCATACTGGGACCAAAGAGATTTCAGATACCACTGTGTCTTTCTCATGTGGAGTCTTGCCACAGGTAACATGAGAATCATAGATGACATGAGACCCAGAATCCTAAGTTATTCCCTCACAGTGACCAAAGTCTGAGTGGAAAACCTTAGAAACAGATGTAAATGGGGATCTACTTTTTCCTCTGAAAGAAAAGCTGTTTGAACTAAGGTATCCAGTTGATATTGTAGGAAAACAATTCTGTCTGAGGAAGTCAAGAAAGAATGTTGACTGTTCTCTTGGAATCCAAGCTTGTGTAAGAGATCTCTCACCTAAGACAGAGATTCCTGACACTTTGAAAAAAAACATTTGCGAAGGTAATCAAGTTGTCTAAATATGAACAATATGGATACCATATAGCCTGCAATGAACTATAACTGGAACTAGACACTTTGTGAACACTCTTGGTGCAGAGGAAAGTCCAACGGTTAAGGTAGAGGGCTGATAATGTTATCCAGATATACAAAACTTTAATAAACATCTGAAGTCTGGATGGATAGGGATGTGATAGAGAAAGAAGATGTAACAGGTTGTGAAGTGACATAATTTTGAATTAAGGCACTATTACAAACAGGTTTAGGAAAAAAAAAGATACAGAACTGGTCTCCAATCATTTTCTTTCTTTCTTTGGCACTACGAACATCCTTGAATAAAAACCCTTCACCACTTAGGTTTTATCAGTCCTTGTGACAGCATGTGATGAAGAACAGGTGAGAACAAAAGAGTCCGGTATGGAGGATAAGGAATGACTCCCTGGAAAGGAGGAATTTCCTCCCTCTGTCTTCATTAATCCTGAAATGATATTCATAACCCATTTGTCTGAAGCAGTCCGTTGCCAGAGGGAAAAAAGTAGATAAGATTAAGCCTTTCAGAAGAAAAACGGGGCCATGGTGGGAGTGGGTCTCAGGGTCTTTTGAATAGTCAGTCAGTCATATTGGACTGTCCTTGGTTTTGGGAGGTTACAGACTACTTTTGGAACTCCCTTGCCATTCCTTGTGTTGAGACTGTTTATTCTGTTTTCTGCCAAAAATGGAAGAGGTGGGAAAAATGCCTTGAACAATTTGGAAAAAGAGAGCTGAAAAATCTTTTTTTTTTTCCTAAATATTTTTTTATTATTTTACAAATGAATATACAATATTCTGTCAAAGCTTGCATATGACAAACTGTAAATCATGAAGCAAATAATAAGAAGCATTGAAAAATACTTTCATACAGGTAATGATGGGAGAGAATTGCAATAATAATTATAAACAATCAAAAGAGAAAAAACATAAAATAAAGTAAGTTGAAAAATCATAAGATTCCCTGGATCAACTTGTCCCTTTTATCTCACTTTTTGATCACTTCTGCAGCAGAGGTGCCAAACACTAAATTTCTATCTAAGAGAGAATTTAAAATCTCATTTTTAATATCATCTGGGAGGTTCTAAGAATGCAGCCATGCAAACCTCCTTAAAACAGTGCCATTTGCCATAGTCCTGGAAGAAGTATCAACAGAGTCATACTACATACTGCAAACGATTGATACTAACCAGTGTAAAAGAAGAAACAGAGTTATTTAAAGCAGATTTTTCCCCAAAAGAAGAAATTGTGGATAAAGCATTCCTTATACTTTCACAATTTGTCAGAACAAACTTTAACATATGAACCTGACAACTGAAAATTCTGAAAACCAAAGTTGCAGAAGCATATACTTTTTTCCCCATACCTATCAATAATTTTCCTATTTTTATCAGAAAGAGTAGGACTGAAATTACCTTAAGTGCTTAACAGAAACGGGATCAACTAAGGCTATAGTCGTGGACCACGTTTGGAAATAGTGTATAATTTTTTTTAAGGACTGAAAAATATTATAATGCTATCTGCTTTTTAAGGGCAGCTGGATGACTAACAGGAAAACTGCACAGTAACATACACATCATCTAAAGCTGACAGAACAGGAGGAACAGGTGTAATTTTCTAGAAAATCCTGCAAACTCATATTATTTTTTGAGGGACTGAGATATCTCAGTGTTCTCCTACTAAAAACACTGGCACATTCTAGTTATAGTCTCAGAGAAAAAGAAACTCCTACAGGGAGAATAAGAAACTGAGCTTTTCTCTGAGTCTAAATAAGAAATCTAAGGAAAGTCCCTGAATCTGTCCCTGGATCTTTCTGTTCAGATTCAGAATCTTGAATCTCTTCAGGAAAAGAGGAATACCTCTTTCTTTTAACAGAAGCTACTTTACTAGAAGGATCAATAGTCTGAATTAACCCCTGAGCCAGACCCAGTAAATTACTCCTGTCAAAAGAATTTTGAAGAGGAGTAGATGCATGCTTCATTTTCTGTTCCTTTTTGACAGGAAAATGGAGCAAATGGTGTTACTAATGGCACCAGCTACTTCCTTAGGGGTTGGGTACAGCATTCTGTCACAGCAGAGAATATTTCCCTGTTCCCGCTCCAAGGACTGATAAGAGTGGCCCTTTCATGTCCTCTGGGGAGACTCCAGAAGCTGCAGAGGACGTGGCTAACCTCTGGTCCATAGTGATTGCAGCTGCTATACCAGAGGAATCAGGAGTAAAAGATGAGTGGTCTGAGGTACAACAAATGGCAACAGCAGAGTCATCCATCAATAGCTGAGGCAAATTGGTTGTCTGCTGTGGTGGCAAATGCTGTTTGCTTAACTTTTTCTTTTTGTGGCTGGAAGGACAAGCCATGGGACTGACAATCTGTTCTATGGTCAATCCAAAACCGGTGCCTCACTCCTGGAGAAGATGTGCAGCAAATTACAGTGAAACTACCAGCCCACAAAAGTTACCTTTTTTTGGACAGAATGAAACAAATTAAAAAGCACTTTCAAACACTATGCCAGCAACACCAAGGAAAAATAAACACAATTCCTCCATAGACAATATGTTTTTAGTTAGTTAACACTACTTTTAAACTGACAGAAAAAAAAGGAGTGCTCTTTTTAAAAGTATGTTACAGTTTCAAGACAGTCTGTCAAAACACAGCACTCCTAGGTTTCAAATAACTTTCCTGATGAGAAAAGTAATAAAACATCAATAAATTTAAGAAATTAGAGGTGCTTTTTCGAAAAGGTAACTTATCTGGTCAGCAAAGGAAAACACAAGCTAACCACCAATCCTGAAAACCTCAGAGGAGTGTACTCTTTGGCAGCAGGAAAGCTCTGTGGGGCTTTGCACCCAAACCTGTTTTTTAAGCAGCTGACCTCAAGCTGCTTGACAGTTTTGGAGCATGGCCGATGCCCTGAAGCTTTGGAAGCTGGCTGAATGTTATATCCTCAGCAGGATATAACCCATATAGCTAAGGCTACTGCAGCACTGATCAATATGATGAACATACAGAGAATAACAGAGAATAGTATTATAGGATACACAGCAAGATTTCTACTTAATGTGGTCTATTAGGCATCAGTGATCAATACGATGAACATCATGCTGTGCTCATGAAGATGCTTTCCGAGTGTTCACCGCCATTTCACTGCACGTCTTCTTTGTGTTTCAGGATTACGTCTGCTCCTCTGACCGTTCTTTCTAAGCTCATTGGTGACAAAAATCTGGTACAGTAACAAATACTTTATCAGCCTGTGTCATTATATTGCACCCCTGACAGGTGCTTCCTAACAAAACATCTTTTTGATTTCTTTGCAGGTGGTAGACTGTCCCCACAGCATGAATTTCTCTCAGTCAGCTGATTGTTGTGTGCCTTTGCTGGTAGGCAGAAAAGTAATTGTGTGTGTTAAATTGTTCACTAATCTGCAACTGATCACATTTTACACATTACATAATGGTGCAGAAGTCATAACTACTCAAACAAAAGTTTTTCCATTACAGATATTAACTCAGGTTTCAAAAGACATTTAATATTTTGTTTTTAAGTAATTACTAAGGCCTTTAACTGAAAGTGAGCTGAAAGCAGTATGTAGAGAGACCTTACATTTGTAAACAACTAATCAGGATATACACTGTTAGTGACACCATACTAACAGCTTGAACTGGTTTAAGGGAATTGAGTGGTGGTTTGCATGAAAGCAATTTGCACTGGCATATTTGAAGACAGTGTTTTTTAATAATCTCACTTTTTACTGTCACTGAAACCTATTGTAGTATTTGTTTATTACTAATACAGGAACAGACTGAAAGTGGTGCAAGTGATGCTACCAATTAGAAATTATCATTGCAGATGTTTATAATAACTTTTTTACCAAAAATCTAAAAGCTTCACTACATATTTTACTCTTAATTAATGCCTTGTTTTATTCACTGCTAGCACACAGGTGATGTAAGTTCTTGGACTCAGAAAGGGCTACTGCCAGTGATAAGCCCTATCACAACTGGCCAACCACTGGAGGATGCCCTTTTTGATTCAGAAATAGGCCATCTGCAGAGATTCTACACAGTCGGTGCTTAATGCTAATGAGACATTTTGGTCCAATGGATAATGCTAAGCGACCCATGTACTCTCCCTTGGAAATGCCTGCGGGAAGGGCATTACATAGATGGGTGATTTGAAGAATCATTCAGATGAATACATTTACATGACCAGAAGAAGTAATGAACATGGCCAAAAATAATGTATTCTTCCATTATAGCCAGTGGAGGAGATTACATTAAAGGTAAGTCCAGCAAAAGGCAGCGGAGATGTAGTAGTGGGGTGTATGGAAATGTATAAACAAAAGAATGGACTAGCAGCGTACTATAAAACAAATAAAAAGAAAAAAACACCTCTCAGGAATCACAAACCAGAATTTATTACATCCAAAAACACATCAGTTTAAGTGCTTTTGTTCACTTTGGTAGGGAACTTCTTCAGAAACTCACTAGAAACACTGAAGATGTTCCTTACCAAAGTGAATGAAAGTGCTTAAACTGATGTGTTTTTGGATGTAATAAATTCTGGTTTGTGATTCCTGAGTGGCATTTTTTCTTTTTATGTGTGTGGAAATGTGTTTGCCTGTCTGCAGGGGAACGAGAGAATGTGTGTGTGTGTGTGTGTGTGTGTGTGTGTGTGTGTGTGTGTGTGTGTGTGTGTGTGTGTGTGTGTGTGTATGTGTGTGTCTCTGAGCGAGATCAATTGGGGGGTCAGGTACACTGAATGTGTGTGTGTGTGTGTGTGTGTGTGTGTGTGTGTGTGTGTGTGTGTGTGTGTGCATGTGTGTGTGTGTGTGTGTGTGTGTGTGTGTGCGTGTGTGTGTGTGTGTGTGTGTGTGCCTAAAAGTAGGAATGTGGAGGATTGAATGGGGGGGGTATGTGTGCCAGTATGATGCTTGGGCCACCAGTAGTAATTACCCCCAGAAATTGCTGTTCAGTACTGGCAGTAATTACCAGAAATTCAGAGACATGCAAATTAGTGATAACGAGGTATTCCTCATTGCAGGTAAACCGTCTTTGAATTGCATTTTCTATGATTGTGTAAACTTTATGTTTTGGCCACTGCAGTTTACTTTTGTTTGATAGCATGGATATAACACAGAAACAGTGTTAAATGTGGCAGGAGATGTTATTGTCAACCTGGAAAGCTACTGGGTTAGCACTACTACCTCACAGCAACAAGTTCTCCAGGTTTGATTTTGTCCGAGATGTATTTTGTGCAGAGTCTGTATGTCCTCCCAGCATCTGCATGGGAGTTCTGCAGGTGCTCCAGTTTTCTCTCATCTTCCAAACAGGTGTTCTCTATATTTCCAGTAGATGTACATGTAATGGGCAATTTAGTATGTGCTTGTACTGTGTGATAGACCAGTGCCCAGTCCAGAAGAACAGACTCCACTGCACCCACGACCTGATAAAAGGATAAAGCAGGTTACAAAATAAAAAAAATTAATTTAGCCTATATTGTTTTGTATGGGTTTATACTAAATCTAAACCATGCTGTAAAGATCAGATGCTAACATCATTAGTGCTGAGTAAATAAAAATATTATCCGTTTCATATCTGAACTGCAGTACTCTAGGGATGATTTACTTGGACGCCTCAGTGTTAGTTACAGATCTAAAATCTATATAGGTAATATCATTGTAAACAAACATGTTGCTCAGTGCTTGTGATCATTACTGGTCAGAAACAGAGCTGATAATAAATCAACAATAATTCATCAAAACGTTATGTCCTCAATACAGCCAAATGAATATCTCTTTCAAATGCTACCTTATCTCTATTGATCAAATCAAGAGATTACAAAATGATCTGAAACTTACTACATTAGCACCAGATAATCTCCTGTCATAATACACTGTATAAGGTTGCATATCTTATAACAAGTCTTGTTAATAAATTTATGAAAGAACCTTATGTACCCACATATAGAAACAGTCACATATTGTCTCTATACACAAATGTATACATTAACTAGGCTTCTTCATCTTTAGACCTTTATCCAGTTTTTCTCTGTTCTCCATGATACTTACAAAATGCATTCATAATGAGATCATGGGTCACTTAACAAAAGGCACTTTATTGTCCCAAACTGAGTAGTTTTTTGTCCTGCTAATGGAGAGACACCGTACTACTCACTTTTCTCAATACAATAAATCAGCAAAGAAACAAAGACCTAACAACAGCTTCCCTCTCCCTAGACTTGTCAAAAGCTTTTGATACAGTCTTGCCCCATTTGCTGCTAATTAGACTTGCCAAACTAGATCTGAGTAGTAATACAAAATTGGTTCAGGAATTACCTCACTCAGAGATCTCAAGCTGTTAAATGGAGATATGCATATTCTTCTTTCAAAGCCACCACAGATGATGTGCCTCAACATACAACACAGATGAATCAACAATTACATACTCAGCAGATATCCTGAATCAACCAGAAATAATAAAATAAAAATATTTCAGTGAAGTGGAAGAATGGATAAATGAATTCTAGCTACTATTAAATTCCCAAAACAAACAAACAAACAAACATACAAACACATGAAATTTGATTCTCTTTGTTTCTGATGCACTGCAAAAACAGTTTGAATATAACTCCTGTTTAACAGGTCTGTTAAATCAAATTACTAGGAGTAATCCAACATGTCAGTTATGCTGCATCCAAAACAAGCCAAAAGCTTGGCAGGCTGCATAAAGCTAAATCTTATTTAATTTGAGTTGCTGGCTACTGAGACTTGTCTGCATATATCAACTGGACACAAGCTGATTTAAGTATACTTTTCTCTGCACTTATTTAAGATTTGAGTCAGTAAATATTATGTGTCTTTGATTCAGTAAATATTGTGTCTCTGTCTCTCTGCAGTTAAGTTGCCTGAAGTCTGAACAAGTGTAGCGATCTGAGCTCACTGAAAGTTGTTAGACGGCTTTGAAATTCCTTTGTTAGTGTTAGTTAGCTTGGGGGTTACTGCTAGCATTAAAATACGTGTTGGTTACATTTCTAGTAATCATTTTAAATCGGAGTTGCTGGCTACTGAGACTTGTCTGCATATATCAACTGGACACAAACTGATTTAAGTACACTTTTCTCTGTACTTATTTAAGATTTGAGTCAGTAAATATTGTGTGTCTTTGATTCAGTAAATATTGCGTTTCTGTCTTTCTGCAGTTAAGTTGCCTGAAGTGTGAAAAAGTGTAGCCATCTGGACTCACTGAAAGTTGTTAGACTGCTTTGAAATTCCTTTGTTAGTGTTAGTTAGCTTGGGGGTTTCTGCTAGCATTAAAATACGTGTTGGTTACATTTCATTTTAAATCGGAGTTGCTGGCTACTGAGACTTGTTTGCATATATCAACTGGACACAAGCTGATTTAAGTATATGTTTCTCTGCATTTATTTAAGATTTGAGTCAGTAAGTATTGTGTGTCTTTGATTCAGTAAATATTGTGTCTCTGTCTCTGTCTCTCTGCAGTTAAGTTGCCTGAAGTGTGAAAAAGTGTAGCCATCTGGGCTCACTGAAAGTTGTTAGACTGCTTTGAAATTCCTTTGTTAGTGTTAGTTAGCTTGGGGGTTTCTGCTAGCATTAAAATACGTGTTGTTTACATTTCTAGTAATCATTTTAAATCAGAGTTGCTGGCTACTGAGACTTGTCTGCATATATCAACTGGACACAAGCTGATTTAAGTATACTTTTCTCTGTACTTATTTAAGATTCGAGTCAGTAAATATTGTGTGTCTTTGATTCAGTAAATATTGTGTCTCTGTCTCTCTGCAGTTAGTTCCCCACCCCCCTCCCTCTTTCCTGTTGTGGTGTTAATCTTGGTGGCTTTGGAATTGCCCGCCCCTGCTGTAAATCTCTTTTTGCACACTCCTCCTGGACCCATCTCATTTGCTCACTCAACTGAGTACAGTGAGATCATATTTTGATTTCGGATACTCCTACCAGTCCCATCTTCTCTGCGGTTACGGCCGGCCTTAGGCATAGGTGAACTAGGCAACCGCCTAGGGTGCCATACAGGCCAGACTTGTAAAGGGCACAATTTTTATTTAGGTATTTATTTATTTTTCTCAGGCCATAAAGTTTGCACTCTTCTCGGCACCTTGTCTCTAAGTCATGGGCACTGGAACCATAGGCCAAGGGAGGTGAGTGCCCGCCCACTTCTACAGATGCCACAGTTTAAACAAACAATTTAAACAAAAAAAAAAATTCTTTGCTACTCGGTATGAGTCTTCTCCTTTAAGGAGGAACATGCGTGCATCACAGTCAGTATGGATCTAAATGGATTCTGCAGTACGGAGTGAAATTTAAGCATGCGGTTCCCTTAGCTAAGTTTTGGATTAATCCTGTCCTAAGTCTGTGTGTCTGCATGTGGCCATTTCATTTACAAAGAAGGTAAGTGTGTGTATATATGTGTGTGTGTGTGTGTGTGTGTGTGTGTGTGTGTGTGTGTGTGTGTGTGTGTGTG
Source organism: Protopterus annectens (assembly GCF_019279795.1). NCBI lineage: Eukaryota > Metazoa > Chordata > Ceratodontiformes > Protopteridae > Protopterus > Protopterus annectens. Next base: position 1,093,530,482 of record NC_056727.1, on the reverse strand, counting down.
TGTGTTTTTAAACAGTTTATTTCTGTATACACATCCCCTTTTTATGTGATCTTGTATTTCACCTTTCGAGCTAAATGAGGCAGTAAAGTTACTAATTATATTTATGTTAGTAAGTGAACAAATATCGGGAGCAAAATATGAAGCAGTGGTATTTACCTTACACCACAGACTGAATATAGATTGCCATTTCCTTAGCATTTGAAACATCAGTTCACCTTTCTTTCTTAAGCAGTTGTTCCATATATTTAATTTCTATTTGCTTCTGTAGTGATATATATCTATACATGAATACGCACGCGTGCATGTGCATGTTTGTCTGTGTATGTCGGTATCCTAAAGACTGCTAAGAGGTGACCTGTGTCTGGCATACAAGGCATCTTCCGACCAATGATGGAATTTTTGTACATCAGCAAGTCCAATGGCATCATGGAACAGACTCACCATCCACATAAAACAAATTTCAGCCCTGTGGCTGTCCATAGTCAAACACAACTTGGATTTACAGATGGGAAGCAGAAAATGTACTCTAAGAGTGCTACCTGAGTGGGTCCCCTCAAATTATTTATGGTAAGATCCCAGTTATTTTCATGAAGGGTTATATATAATTATGAGCCACAGTCTCTCTCTCTGTATATATCTACATACATATGTGATTGTGTATTAAAGGGGGTATCTGCTGCTGTTCTGTGTTTGCTGGTAACTTGTGTTGATGGGTGCTGGTAAAGGAATCTAGCCTCTCTATAGATCTCTTGTTGCTCTGCATTGCCTGTTCCCTAATATGAATTTTTACTTGAGTGTGCTTGTGTTATTTGCAAAAGTGATGCAGTTGATATGTCTTAACGTCCCAAACCCAGAAATAGTTGAAAGAGTGCACATCCACTTGACAGACTCTATTGACATTTTTCTGGTTAGAATGAATATTTATATTGAGCTTATTTCTACATCTCCAGACCAACTCCCTTTGTATTAAACAAGCCTAACTTCAGTTTGACCTGCACTTACTTCAGCAATGGCTAATCCAGCACAGCTTACTTCTGAATGCTTCTAAAACCAAAAATAGGTTTTTGGAACACCCTATAGTTTCTCTCTCTCTCTCTCTCTCTCTCTGTAACTGTTCAGCCATTCCATTTCCGGTCTTAACACGTCCATTAGCAAAACCACACCTCCTTCAACTAACTGGGCCCCTGTTCGGATAAATCTCTTAACGTTTATTCCCACATAGAAAAATTCAAAAATAAATGTCCTGCTTTTTCTAGTAAAAATGTGTCCTTTTCTTTCTCCCACTACCAGGCCAGCTGGTGATAAAGGTGTCCTATCCTAGCTTGAATTTAGTCTTCCCATTACTGCTTCTGCCTCTAAACAAAACACCAAACCATTTTCTAATTCCATCTGTCAATTCATTACCAGTTCTCTTCCTCAAGAGCACCACTGCCTTGCACTCGACAAAACAAAATGGTTCCCCATTAAGCAGAGAGCTGACCTTCTACTATGTACTCAGCTTTTCAGGTTACCACCTTGTTCTTCTTGCAGTTTATGTCCATAGTCTCAGACTTTGCCCTCCCTATAATTGAGTGTGCTTGTGTTATTTGCAAAAGTGATGCAGTTGATATGTCTTAACGTTCCAAACCCAGAAATAGTTGAAAGAGTGCACATCCACTTGACAGACTCTATTGACATTTTTCTGGTTAGAATGAATATTTATATTGAGCTTATTTCTACATCTCCAGACCAACTCCCTTTGTATTAAACAAGCCTAACTTCAGTTTGACCTGCACTTACTTCAGCAATGGCTAATCCAGCACGGCTTACTTCTGAATGCTTCTAAAACCAAAAATAGGTTTTTGGAACACCCTATAGTTTCTCTCTCTCTCTCTCTCTCTCTCTCTCTGTAACTGTTCAGCCATTCCATTTCCAGTCTTAACACGTCCATTAGCAAAACCACACCTCCTTCAACTAACTGGGCCCCTGTTCGGATAAATCTCTTAACGTTTATTCCCACATAGAAAAATTCAAAAATAAATGTCCTGCTTTTTCTAGTAAAAATGTGTCCTTTTCTTTCTCCCACTACCAGGCCAGCTGGTGATAAAGGTGTCCTATCCTAGCTTGAGTTTAGTCTTCCCATTACTGCTTCTGCCTCTAAACAAAACACCAAACCATTTTCTAATTCCATCTGTCAATTCATTACCAGTTCTCTTCCTCAAGACCACCACTGCCTTGCACTCGACAAAACAAAATGGTTCCCCATTAAGCAGAGAGCTGACCTTCTACTACGTACTCAGCTTTTCAGGTTACCACCTTGTTCTTCTTGTAGTTTATGTCCATAGTCTCAGACTTTGCCCTCCCTATAATCCACCAGACATGCATTCTACATACTTGCATGCCCTTTCATTCTGTCTGTCCCTTTTTTGTGTCTCTGGCAGTCCCTCATTCTCCTCCTGAAAGAAAACTCCAACTTACCCAACTTAAGCTGGCCAAAGGTCTTGTCTCTGAACAGGGTACATCACCTAACTCTTTTGATCCTGATATAAATACACACATGCATGTGCTCACAATCACACATGCATACACAGAAACAGACACACACACAAACTCTTTTATACCTGATCACCCAGACCAAACTATGGTTTTGCATCATGCACCTGACTTCTGTGAGTCTGTGGACCGCCGTTTTCAAAAGTGGGGCCTAGGTCCATAACAGTTTGTGAACCACTGCTCTACACCAACTACCAGACTGCTGACAGAAATGAGTTTGACTTTCAGTGCATTTTCAGGGTATTAAGGGTTCCAGTGCATTTTCAGGGTATTAAGGGTTCCAGTGCATTTTCAAGGGATTATGAGTTTTAGTTCATTTTCATGGAATTGTGAGCTTCAAAGGAAGAACGTTTACTGCTGCTCATGCTAAGTCTGTTTTCATTGTAAAACTAACTGCTTTGTTTATCAAATGGCAGTCACTGCTTGTGTTGTAAAATTTGAAAGCAGTGTTAGTAGCATAATTGTCTTTGGTGCAGGAGGCTATGGATTCTACTCCCACACCATGTAGATGGAGTATTGATATTGTAGTGCCCATTTGATTGCTGATTATTTGGTGCATTTTAAGGGGAAATAGGGGTTCTACACTCCTGAGTATGTCCTCCTTTGTATGAGATTCCTAGTAACTATGAATGTGTTGTCAGTTTTAGTCATTTCCTATTGCAATATTAATGGTAATATAGGCAATTAATTCCTCAAGAACAACCGGCACTGAATTTGTAGATGAAACATTGAGATGTAAAGTTGTTTGCTGGAGGCAACATCTTCATTAGTTATAGATCTCATTAATGTGGAATTATTCAGATGATTTCTCTTCTGCAGAGACTGTGTGTAGTGAGTGACATTAGTGGATTGTAATGACAGAAGTCTGAGTGGCCATTTATGGTTGACATTTTCTGAAATGTGTAGTTTTGTCATTATTGGTTTATACATTTTGTTTCATTGCTTATTAAAAGAATGTTTAAAACTACAAATTTAAAACGCATTCTGCAAAGTTGTGCTATATTATATAAGGAATGTAATTTAATTCAATCAGGAAGGTGAATCAAAGAACAAATAAATGTATTCATGGCCCTTATAATGTATGCAAGGAGTCTGTTTTAAAAACATTCCAAAAGTAAACTTAATCCTCCACTGACCAGATGCATTTTCTATAAATGTGTGTTTTCATGTTGTTTCAGTAGCAGAGAAGTTTACTGTTCATGCTAAGTCTGTTTTAACTGTGAGACTGTACTGTTTGTTTAGCAAATGGCTTTCTGTATGTGATATTCTAGCTTAAACTACTGTACGCAGGGAGGAGAGAGGTTACAATTCTACTTTCACTGAGATTAAATTAAGCAACCCTTTGGAACAAGGCACATGGGCTTCTATTTTCTGAGGACATGACTTTTATAGTAAAGTGTGTGTGAAGTAGCAGCAGATAAAGCAGCTTTATTAAAGGAAATTTCCATATTCACTTGCAGCCTAAACTACATTACAAAATGTCTTTTCTTCTGTACATTTAAATAATTGAAGGAAATGACTGGAGTGAATTTCTTTGGTAGCGGCCTACCTGTGGGCGTGGCTCATAGGGGTGTTTCATGTGTATGGTGTGGGTGGGGCTTAAGGAGTGCCGCAGCACTACTTCTCCTAGGGCACCATATCAGCTAAGGCCAGCCCTGTCTGCGGTGTACAGAGAGAGCACTTGGGAAGGACATTCCCTTATAGTATCTTAATCTGCTCTGTTTCCTCCGTCTCAAAAAAAAAATTTGCACTTCATCTGCCTTACTGTATTTGTGTTTCTTCCTACTTTATTACCTTATTTTGCTTTTGCCTCTTCTTAAAAGTGCTCAATTGAATTTATTCTGCTGCCTGTATTACTGCTTGTTAGTAGCCTAATTAAATTGTAACTGTTATTCTAAGGCCCTTGGTTTAAGCACTAGGGCTTCAAACCAGTTGTTTTACATTAAGAAGGTTTGTGGTCTGCACTGTTGTGGCAGGACAGGTAGCGTACATCCTTCTAAGTTGGGAACTGCTGATTGAAGGCTCAGTGTCTGTTATTCTAAAAGTGTATTAGTTCTGGGTTAAGCACTTGGGCTTCAGGCCAGTTATTTTACATTAAGAAGATTTGTGGTCTGCACTCTTGTGGGAGGAGATGCTAGATTATGCCCTTCTGAGCTGTGAATTTCTGGTTAAAGACGTATTGCGCATGCTTACTTGAACTGTTTCTTTCTTAAATCGGTATGCCTTGTTTGCTGTAGCATAGACTAGATTCAGGCCGGCTGGATCTAGCTTTGTTTGTATAACTTGTGCACTGATCCAGTCTGTCTTTTTTGTTGAAGGTTTCTCTGTACCCTAGTGGCAGGACTGTGAAGTTAGAACTGATTGAAGACTGCTGGAACAGGGCTCAGTTTTAAGCTTTTTAACTGGTTAATTGGGTAAAGTGTTGTTTTGATTGTATCTGCTCTATTTTCTAAAAAAAAAAAAAATAAATAATATATATATATATATATATATATATATATATATATATATATATATATATATATACTTGTTTTCTGCCTTTCTGAACTAGTATAGTCCAGTTTTCAGGTTATTGCTGAATCCAGAGCTGTGTTACAATTTTCTGTGTTGCCCATACCTTACTTGGATAGAAGGAAGTTTCTCTGTTCACCTGTGAGAGAGGGGAGCTTTGAGAAGGCTATCTGTCCCTGGAGGAGTGGTTTCAGCCCAGAAGTTAGTAGTTTATTGGCGATTTTGGACTAATTTCTATCTCTTTCACTTCCTTGTTATAAAAACCACATTTGCGCAGTTTTTACGTTTGTATTCTGCTCAGCAGGTGCCTTCCAGGTGTTCTGCATAGTCTACAGCAGCAGAGAGACAAAATAGTGACTTTGGAGTGATTATCACTTTTCTGCTTTTCTTGCTGTCTTAACTAATTCTGCCTAAAACGCCAGTTTTTTTTTAGCGAATCTGTGATTTAAAAAGTTTGTTATTGCTACATATTGTACTTATTTGCTGCCTGCACTTGAATTAAGTCATTTTTGTGTTTAAATAATCTGTTTAACTGTTGTAGGCTACACACTAAAGTGCAATAGCCTTTTCTGTGCATTTAAAGTGTTGTTTTGATTGTATCGACTCTATTTTCTGAAAAAAAAAATATATACTTGTTACCCGCCTTTCTGAACTAGTATAGTCCAGTTTTCAGGTTATTGCTGAATCCAGGGCTGAGTTACAAGTTTCTGTGTTGCCCATACCTTACTTGGATAGAAGGAAGTTTCTCTGTTCACCTGTGAGAGAGGGGAGCTTTGAGCAGCCTATCTGTCCCTGGAGTAGTGGTTTCAGCCCAGACATTAGTAGTTTATCAGCCATTTTAGGCTAATTTCTATCTCTTTCACTTCCTGCTATAAAAATGCATTTGTCCAGTTTTGTGCACCTGCCCGGGGCACCATTTAGCTAGAGTTAAGCTATTCTCAGCTCCACAAAGTCTACTCTTTAATTTTTCCCTTGGAACTAGACAAACCTTCAACTTTAGCACTCAAACCATTCATTTCACAGTCAAGCACTTGCTTAAAACTCATAGCAAGCACTAATTAACCCTAGCACTAGACCTCTCTATACTGTCCAGAAGGACAAGGCTCTCTATTCATCCCCACCAGCTAATCAGAAAAACAGCTTACTCTACCTATTCAGGCATGTCCAAAGGGCAGTGTCTGGTGTACTCTCCAGTAAAACTGGTGAATCTGGGCATTTTGAGGCAATGTTACAACTGCCTCATGTACACAGGCAACCCTCTCCTCCTACCACCAAACACTAATATATGCGAGAGATGCAATTATACAGCCAAACTGGAGGCAAAGCTCTCTCAACCCAAGACTGGAACTGGCAGTCAAGAGGAGAAGGGTAATACTTGCAACACACCACCAATCTCACATAGACCTAATAAACCAACACCGGCAAATAACATTCGTGAATACATGAAAAACATATTCGGAGGCTCTAAATAAAAATCTGCAAAAGCAACAGAGTCCACCAAAGCAGACATCAAAGCAACCTCCACACCCCATTACCAACCATTAAACACATACTTCACATAATCAGTGTGCCACACAATCACAGCCCTTAACGCAAAATAACACACCCAACACACTAGTAATAGGTGACTCTATAGACAGGCACACTGATGTCCCACTAACTAGGCTGGACAAGGAGAAGGTAACAGTTAGCTGCCTGTCAGGTGCCAGGATCTGCCACATAACACAAGCACTCAGGTCACTCCAGAACAAGTACAAATACAACTCTGTCATTGTCCATGTTGGTGTGAATGACCTGAGACGTACCTCCCTGGACTACATGAAAAGAGACATGGAAGAGCTCTCTGATCATGTAGCTCAGGCCGGTATGACCCTGACCCTGAGTAGCATTCTGCCCTCACCAAGAATGATGGCACAGTATAAAGAAATAATTATCAATTTCAACAATTGGCTAAGTTTCTGGTGTCATTCAAAGGGGATACAGTACCTGTCCACCTGGGATGACATGCTCGATAAGCCACGTTGCTTTGTAAGAGATGGCTTGCACCTGTCACCCTTAGGCTTTCAAATACTGGCCAAGGTTCTTGCTGCCCCCATAGTATTGGACCTGGTCATCACCAACATGGGCAACCGGTGTTCCACACCGGAGGTCAACCCCTCGCTGGTTAGATCAGACCATAGACTAATCACTCTGGATATCCACATTCCGCCCCCACCCCCAATCAAGGAAACCACCATGAAAAAACTTTCAAAAGCAAACTTCACATTACTAAAGACCGAGGTGGAAAGGTTCACAGCCCCCATGCTAAAGGACAATGCTATCCAAGCTGCTGAAACCTTTACAAAGGCACTCTATGAGCATCTGCAGGAATGCATGGATCATGCTATCCCAAGTAAAACCAAGACTCACTCCTCCAAGAAAAGGAAACCAGTCTGGTGGATCCCTGCCATAAAAAAGCTATACAACAGAAGGAGGAAACTAGTACAGAAAAGAGTAATATCCCAAGAAGGAAAGACATCCCTGATCAGTATAAGCCAAGGCTAGTTTCAAAAGAAAAATTGCCAATGACTCCAAAGATAACCACAAAGCATTCTTTAGCTATGTCAAGAACCTAAGTGGAAACTCTCAGATCTGCTCTGAGTTAGTGCAGAATGGCACAAAAATACACTGAACCGACTGATATTGCCAACATTCTGTCAGACAGGTTTAGTGCAAACTTCACCCCCTCTCACCCCCTAAAGGGCCCATAACCATACCAGAAGAATGTAGGGCCCCATCAATCACTGACACACAGGTTAAAACAGCCCTATCCAAAACCAAAAACACAGCTTCAATGGGACTGGATGGGGTCCCAGGCTGTGTCTTACAAGAGCTCCAAAATGAACTAACCCCTCACCTAAACACACTGTTCAAACTCAGCCTCTCTACAGGCTACATACCCACAGAGTGGTGCACAGCAACAGTTACCCTGCTCCACAAAGGTGGAGCCACAACGGACCCCGGGAACTGTCGCCCTATAAGCCTGACTAGCCTGGTCTGCAAGGCTTTGGAATGCATCATCATGGAACTCATTAACAGAGACATTGGGAACCTCCAAACCTTGGACCCTACCCAGTTTGGTTTTGTTAAGGGCAGATCATGCCTCCTAAACCTGGTGGACTTCTTTGAGATGGTTACCAAGGCATTAGACGAGGGAAAGAAGGTCCACACAGCCTACCTAGACCTCGCAAAGGCTTTCATCACCATTCCCCATTCTAGTATTATAGACAAGCTCACCAGCTTGAACATAATCCCCTACGTCATGAGATGGGTTGCCAACTGGCTGATGGATAGAACCCACATGGTGAGAGTTGCAGGCTCTACGTCTGACTCTAAATCGGTTACAAGTGGCGTCCCCAAGGGCTCAGTCCTAGGACCCCTCCTGTCCGGTATATACTTCTCAGAGGTACAGGCAAGCATAGGAGGACTATGGCTGACCAAGTACACAGACGACTGCAAACTAGGGGCCATAATTGATTCGCCAGCTGATACAGACACCCTCCAGATGGGTCTCACTGAGATGGATACCTGGTGTCAAAATCATGGCCCCAAGCTATATGCCAAAAAGTGCATAGTCATCCCCTTTGGAAAAAACAAAGTACCTGCGAACTGCCACATAGGTGGTAGTCCCCTAAATACAGAAAATGTAATAAGGGATCTGGGGACCCAAGTAGATAGTAATCTCTCCTTTGATAATCATATTGCCAAGGTGGTTAGAAATCCTATGTGGCCCACCTAATCACAAAAGGGTTCACATGTAGAACAAAAGAGGTTATTGTGCCTCTCTGCTCATCACTTATTAGAACCATCATAGAATACAACACCCCATTTGGGATGTACCTTACAAGACACCTGCAACAGCTGGAAAGGCCACAAAAGTACCTCACCAAGAGGATTACTAGCCTCAAACAGATGCCCTATGCATCCCGACTCAAGAAACTCCAGCTGTACTTGGTTGCATACCGCTTACTCAGAGGTGATCTCTGCCTTACATACAAGGCCATGTCCAACCCAGAATTGATGGACATGCTCCACCTAAAAAAAAAACAAATCCCAGAGAGCCACATGCTCTAGAGATATAAACCTCACCACAATGATAAATAGGATATGCTGGAGGGATAGATTCCTATCCCAGGGACTCCCCATGCTTTGGAACAGGATTCCAATATACATCAGGCAGAGCCCCTCACTAACACTCTTCAAGAGAAGCCTTCACGGGTGGATGGGAGACAGAAAATTTACCCCGGGGATCACTGCACTGGCTCTGCTGGGCAGTGGTGCAGGGAACTAATGGCTCTGCTGGACAGTGGTGCAGGGAACTAATGGCTCTGCTGGACAGAGGCACAGGGAACTAATCTAAGGGGGTGACGAAAGCCAACACATTCTGGCTAGGCTTATAAATGCCCTTGGGCAGATAGCCTAGTACTTACCTATGAACCTATGAACCTATAAAAAGCTAGCTACCAACTGCATGCACAGTCTTATGCTGTAGTATTTTACATGCATTGTCAAGAGTAACTGGCATTCAAAAGCACAGTTAAACAAGGTAAAAAGATGCCACAGAAAGTTGCTAACTTTGCTGTTAACCTACCAAGTCACATAATTGTGCATCATTAGAACAGATCTACTGCTTAGAACTCCAACCCTCTCTAGCTTTCTCACAACTTAAAGACTACTGATAGCATCTTGTATAAAACAGACACCCAATCTTATAAAATAATGCAGTCAGAATTGTTTCACATCATGTGCTTCTCATTTCTATATACTATATGCTACAGTAATGTGTACCTTGTATGTGGAGCTTTTCTCCTTGGGACTCTGCTGAAAAGAGGTTTTAGCTCATTTGGACTACCCCAGTCAACAAATAGAAACAAACAATGATGGAAACAAACAAACAGATAGAGAGACACCTCTTAGACTTGCATGCAGTACTTTGGTGAGCAAAGTACTGTATAACTCAATGTCACTAGTTAATAATCACTACATAATTATAGTCATCAGACTTTCAGGGCAATAACTAGCTTGTTGTTGTTAGTATCTGTCAGCTTGTCATTAATTAACTTGAAGTATCATCCACCATTTTAAGCTTTCTTCATATAAACTACCTGCTAAGGTCAAAACAGTAGGAAGTAATGTGCTTGTTATTGTTTTCAATAACTTCTTAAAGCCATTAGACAACTGAAAGGGTTTAATCTACCCCTATATACTTCTAGGTATTCATTATATAACTGGAACATGATACCCAATCATGGAGATTGTGAGTGAAAGACAATTACTTAAGTCCATTGTATTGAAAGCCCCTCTTACTAAATAGTGCTAGTAATCACATGTCCCAGTTGTGGAACAGCACTATTTCACTATTTGCTTACTGACTTGAAGATTGTGCAAGCATGGAGAAGAGGAACTGGTTAGTATTACATGCCATCAACTAGTTCCCTTGTTTCATGACTGTGTGGTCTTGTAGTTGGTATATATAAGTATCAGGGGAATGGACTCAAGGGGGACTTGCTGTGCAAAAATGTTTATTCTGGTGGCTTTGATATTTTTTATTTTGGGTGTTCTCTGTAGTTTCTCAATGAATGGCTCTTTGGCATTTTAGTAATTGGGTTATATTATACATTAGTGTTTCTGGTGATTTCCTGTCCAGTAATCACAACAAACTGTGCTTGAGCAGAGGACTTTACTAGCCTATTACTGACTGAAAACATTTCTTCATTGTTATTGCCATTATCTCACTTAGCACTATAATTTCGACTAACTCCCACAACTGCAGCCTCTGTTTAAAACTCTGTCATTTTCTTTGTGATTTTCAGTATATTTGTCTTCACTGCTACCACTTTTATACCAGAACATACAGGCAATTACTTCTGCAATCCCTACCTATAGTCAGACCATTCCTTATCCAACTCACTATTATGTCTTCTAGACTGTTCCAGCACACCATCTCCTTGCCTCACCCACCACACAGTGTTTTGGACTTAGTCTCAGTACTTTATAAATCCCTTATTCTGATTTTACTTCCAAATTCTTGTCAACTATCCCAAGTTATTCTCTTTAGCTAGTGTATTAGTGAGTCCTGAACTAACACTCAAGAGGTGATCTCTTTCACATGTAACAATTCTAGAAATTATTGTACTAGCAGACACTTCCTGGACATTGGTGACGATGGATTTATCCATGACCAGTATGATTTAGTCATAACGGTGAGGCCTGCATGGGTGCATATTGCCAAGATCTGGTAAGTATGACATGAATAGTCAGATGCTGTTTATGAGCACATAACAGAATATTGTTAAAAGAAAGATATTTCTTAACTTTTTATTTTTTTAAATAAAAACATTGTCTGAAGGAATTCAGTGTAGAATCTGTGTGTCTCAATACCAATACATTTCAGAACAAACGTTGATATGAAGTTAACATTTCAAAATGTAAAGTCTTCTAAGTGTCTGTATGAAATGAAGACTTATAAATACCAAGTCTGAGATCATTATGTCTCAAGAGATTCCCTTTTCTCTGAGGTATGGTGATCTTGAAGTTAGGATATATAAGCAGAGTAGGGGTGGGGGGGGTTATCCCTCTGGAAAAAAAATGAGTATGTTTGTTGATATCTACTGTTCTCATTAGTTGTGCTGTTTTTTTCATAATTTAGGAACTCACAATTGTGGGTCTCAAAATTGTGGAAGGGAGTCTGATTTAAAGAACAGAGTGTTAGCCTGTTAAACTACATAGTTACGCATCTGCAGTGCATAGATATTGTTTAGTTTATGCTACTGTTCTCATGACATGTTCAGCATATTTATTAATTGTTTCAGAGATTTCATTTTGATTTATTTATGTTTATTATTTACTTATTTATTGACTGACATTTGATTACTGGGAAAGCCCAAATGGGTTAGAGCCCATTTTCAGCAGAGGCCTGGGGAGAAAAGGTCCAAAGTATTACAAAACATTTTAAGAATAATAATTTTGCAGTCTTTACAAATAATGCAAAAACAAGTGCTATTTAACTCATTACACCAAATTAGATGTAACATGAAAACATTGATTAAGAGTAGATACAAGTTATAGGACAAAGATTTAATACAGAAATTTTAGCCAGTTTATGGAGAAATTAAAGGTAAGTTAGTATAAAACAAACAGGAACTGCAATCTGAAGTGAGAGAAAAGCAGGGGTATTGTATACTTAGACAGAAAGGCAGGGAAGAGAAATTGACAGATGTAAGGAAGTGAATGAAGAAGGGAGAGTAAGGAGATGTAAGGTATGAATAGGTATTCGTCCACATTTAGGGATATAGTTTATTATGGAGTTGAACAAGAACAGGACCAGCTTTTGGCTAGCAAGCCTTTCAGAATGGTTTAGAAGAATGGGAGGGTGGGTACTGATGTGATGGACAGAGATAAGGAGTTCCAGCCCATAGCAACATGGTATGAGTATAGACAATGCCCGAGATTTGATAGGTTTTGGACAGACAGGAGTTTCTGGTCATTGGATCATAATGACTGACTAGGAACACTAGTTGTGTAGAATGTTATTTGGTGCTGGGCAAGCAGATGGATGTTATAACTTTATAGGTGGTAAGAAGCTGTTTATATGTTAGTTAATGGGGTAGTTCTAATCAATTTATGCTTTTTAGTGCTGCAGTTTTATAGGTTCTTAGGTTCATAGGTGTATACTAGGCTAACAACCACTAGGGCCTTTATAAGCCTTGCATTATTCTCTCACACTCAGCATGTCACCACCATAATCTGTCCAGTTCACTGTGCTTTTCTTCTAATGGCACATTTGAAAATTTTCAGAAACAAGTAACTAGAACTATCTTAACTTGCACTCCAGTGTTCATCTTAAAATAAACATATTTCTGAGGACTAACCTCCATTGCTGCAAACACTTAATCTGCTGCCTTGCCTGCTGATTCAACATAAAGTTCAATTTCCTGCCCTTTATCTATGCAACGTACACCATACGCCAACCTTTAATTTTTCATAGAGAAGTTGTACACTTGTAGAATGATTAAATTGGTGCCATTTTCACACATTTGCATTCCCAGGGCATTTTCAGCTGTATTAAGCTTTTGAGGACATCTACCACATACTTTAAACTCTTTTTTCATCCAAATTGCCTTTGGCTGGTCTGTAAGCCGCTACATAAATTAAGTTCTCCTTGTGATGATAGAAAGTTCAGGTATGAAAAGTGTTTTCAACAGTTTCTGTGTCATTTTATAGGAGTGTGCTACACCTCTGGCCTTTCTGAGTATTAAATGTAATCCAGTGCAAATAGCAATTTGTCACACATTTTATGGAAGTTTGTTACAAATGCAATGTCATCTCTCATAATTTCTTTACCATTCACATAACCAGAGTTGCTGAGTAGCAAATTCAGCTCACTTACAAACTATATATGACTCTTCTGCTTATGTGTTTTTGCAGAAACTTATATCATGCAAGCATCATATTCAGTTCTGGCATAACAAAATTCTCAAACTTTCCAAAATAAAATTCATAAATAACTTTTATCATTGATTTGCAGTGACCAGGCACCATACCGCTCAACTGTAGAATTGAAGAATGTATAGACTTATGCCTCATATTTTTGGTTGGTCCCTTCCTCATAAAACTTTGTTTTTCTGGCCAATCTTTGACAAATCATTAAGGATTAAAATCAGAAAATATTGATAGACACTTGAGTTTCAGACTTTATAACCTTCAAAAATTAATGCTAATGGAAAACCTGTTATTCTAGCAATGTTAAGTTTGTAACAGCAATATTTAAAAACTATCTCTATTTTTGAGCATTTGTTCCCCCATTACTTATGGATTTGTCCAGATTTCTTGTTCTAAGAGGTTGATAAGTATGCCGGGCACTGGAATTGTTTCAGCCTTTATCACTGGTCTAGAGCAAAAACTAAATGCATGTCTCTGCTTCTATTTCAGAGCAGAGTGACCCAACAAATATAATTCTGGGACGCTGCCTGACGCTCCCCCATGCATCTGGCCAAATATAGAAAATAATTGCAGTTTATCTGAATTCAGTTTTTATTGAGTGCTTTGCTATGTCTTGGGTACTCCTGCCCCATGAAGAATACAAAGTGCAAATAATCTTCTCAGATATCAAAATGGTGGTGGTAATGCTGGCTTTGTAATGGCTACTGCTCCCACTGATTCCTACCCAGTATGGCACCTCAATGGAAAAAAAAACAGCCTGAGTCATGAACTCAGACTTCTGATGAGTTTGCCAGATAACTGATGATTTACACCTTTGTTTGTTGTGATGATTCTTGCCCTTACTACAGGCACTCTGAATGCTCTACACCATTGGATTTGGTCTGGCAAGCTGCCCTTCATATCATGGCTTTGAACACATGGCATACGTTCTCATAAATACAGTGCATAGCTGCAGTTATACCACTATACTCAGTAGTGACTTGTACAATTGTAGTAAATCCGGGTAAGTTTACTTAAGCCTGCATCTTGTAGGAGCATGCATCTTATACTGTTCTACATAGCACTCAGATGTCCCTACATTTCAGGGATGTTCCTGCTTTTGTCTCAGAATTTTTGTGTGTTTTGTAAGGAGGAGTAAGAATTCAGATTATTACACAGAACAAATAATTATAGTTAAATATATTTTATTCTTCAGAAAATTCATGTTAATAAAGTTGTATTATTCCAAGTGTTTTCTAGCTCAATAATATCAATAAATAAAACTTGTGAACTTGGGCATTTGTCCCTCATTAAATTGGACTTTGCATTTGGTTTCTGAGTGAACAGATTGAAAGCTGTGCTGTTAATACTCATAGAGCAAGCATTACTGCTTCAGCCTCCAGGTGCAGATTGATTTTGCATGTGTCTGTACTATGCAGTGGAAGATGTTTAGCAGTCATATAGCTGAATATCACACACCCCTAAAAAATTCCAAACCAAACAAAAAAATGCTAAAGACCTAACCAATCAACCTGAAACACAAACAAAAGTACAGAAAAATTACCCCCCCCCCCAAAAAAAAGTGGAAAAATGGCTACCTTAAGAATTCTGCATTCTTTTGCAGTAAGGCTAGTCAGGAAACTTTTAAGTGCTAGTACCGCTATGTAGGTTAAACAAGGGAGGAGTAGTTGCATGAGCTTCAGAAGCCCGCATAAAAAAAAAAACAAAAGATGAACAGTGTAATGCCGCATGCTTTTATCTTTAGGAAATCATTGCTGGTGTGATTTGTGTGTGTGCACCGGTAATGATTCACTTTTTAGGGAGATTTCGCCCTTCCTTGAGTTGGTGCAACCATGAAGTTGGTATATGTATATAGTGTATATATCTGCCCCCTGCAAAAAAAAAAATAAAAAATAAAAAAAATAAGGAGTTTTTCACCATTTTACTTTTGGGCATTCTTTGTCATTCTGACACATCAGTATTTAGGAAGTCAGCTTTTCATAGTACAATCTGAAATAAGAATATGAAAGTAAAGCCTGCAAATAAATAGAGGAGACACACAAAAATCTTTAAATGACAGAAGTGATAAATGGAAGATGCAGGTGTGTGTGTGTGTGTGTGTGTGTGTGTGTGTGAGTGCGTGTATATATATATATATATATATATATATATATATATATTATATATATATATATATATATATATATATTTTTATATTTATATATATCTATATATATATATATTTATATATCTATATATATATATATATATATATATATATATATATATATATATATATATATACATATATATATACATATATATATATATATATATATATATATATAAATCCATTGTGAGCAATAGTCCATCTTTCTGGAACAATATCAGAAAATCCCAAACATGGACTGTCTTACTATTCAACACACACAGGATTTTCATTGAATTTGCCATTTTAAGACAGAGCACTCATTCACCACAACTTAAATTGCTTTTTATATTTGTTACTTATAATACTGTCAGTTTGTTTTACTAAGTGATCTGTACTTAAAATCTGTTTTAATTTTCCTTACATGTTGACGCAATAAAAAATTAATAATAGAATCATGCTAAAGATCAGAAATTATACTTAACATTAATGGATGTAATTCCCGGATTTTAGTTTACAGAAATGGAAATTCATTTTGTAAAGAACCATAAATCATTGTTCCCTGATACAATCTGGTACTGTAGGAGCACACAATCTGTAACATGACTCTTCAGTGATAGAGCCGTCACAACAAGGGCAAAGTGCAATCCATAATGAGCCCACACAATTCACAGAGAGAGAAAGTCTACCATTCCCACACAGTCCAAATGACCTAGAAACATGACTGGCAGCTCTTCCTTTCAGGTTCCAGCAGATAGTGTGACTTCAAACACATCTAAAGAAAACAATCCGAAGAAAAGTTAATGTTCTAGTACAGCCCTTTGACCCATATACTCTATTTATTTAACTTGCTTAGCATCTGTGGAGGAAATAGGATTTTTTTTTATTTAGTTAGTTAGTTTAATCAGATATTGCATTTTGGAAACTACAAAATATGCCATTTTGTTTCTTGCCTTATTTCCAATTGAAAAAAAAGTTAAAAATAAGACAATGATAAAATAGAAAGCAATTCCAAATGAATTAAGCTTGAATCTTGTAGCTAGTTGCAAGCTAAACAACTTTTTAACTAATACTAGCTTGACGTATGCTTTTATTTTAAAACTGATTACAGTTTGTTTAAAATGTTAAAATCATTTTAATACTTTGCCCACTTGTTGAATAAATGAAGGGTATAGTATTATAGTTAGTCACTTGAAGTTGTTTGCATTACATCTCTTCAAGCATAATGTACCCACAATGAATAGCTGCATCCCATTTTATCAGTCCAAAATTATTCAAACCCAAAACATTAAAACCTTGAGAGTTTTCTAGTCAAAACAGCAACACTCACAAGACTGCAAAACACCAAAACATTTTTTTTCAGGGGGCAAATCCCTATTGTAACCATGACGTAGAGATAAGCCCCTCCATACCCCCTAACTTTCTGTCTCGCTTGCTCTTTATATATATGTGTGTGTGTGTGTGTGTGTGTGTGTGTGTGTGTGTGTGTGTGTGTGTGTGTGTGTGTGTGTGTGTGTGTGTGTATATATACATACACTCACACAAACTCAGAGAACAGGAAGAAAATAAGGACAATGAAATTTTGACCTTCATTGTCTTCTCCAAGTCTAGTTGCCATGACAGGATGCCAGTGATCTTCACAGACTGTACTCTGACTGTTAGATGGTGTCTGGAGGCCAAATCCAGAAAGGTTACCACAACGTGTAAACATGGAATACTGCTTGCAGTAACCATTTCTGATTCAGAGACAGTTCTATCATGATGCTATAACATGAAGATGTGCAGCATTATGGTGGGTTGTCTCTGTGGCCCCCTACAAATATTAATAAGGCATTCAGTGGGATTAGCCTATGCAAATTAGCCATGAGCTCTTCCCTGGAAATGCCAACATTAAGTCATTTACGCTGCCTAGCGATTCAGAGAACTGCTTGGCTGTGTAAGCTACATCAGTCATCCATATTAATGAACACAGCTAAAGGTCCATGTTTACCTGATTGTGTCAGAGGTTAAGTGCAAGGAAGTTTAGAGGACAGGCAGTGTTAGCCTGCGTGTGTGTGTGTGTGTGTGTGTGTGTGTGTGTGTGTGTGTGTGTGTGTGTGTGTTTGTGTGTGTGATGTGAGTGTGTGCATGTATGTGTAGCTACATGTGTGAGTGCATGTATGAATGTGTGTGTGTGTGTGTGTGTGTGTGTGTGTGTGTGTAATGTGTGTGTGTGTGTGTGTGTGTCTGTCTGTCTGGGAGGTTGTAGTAGGAGGGTAAATTAAAAGGTAGGAAGGGTGAGTGCACCCATGAGTGTAATCGTGTGTGTGTGTGTGTGTGTGTGTGTGTGTGTGTGTGTGTGTGTGTATGTGTGTGTATACAACACTTCCCTACACTAATAAGCAAATCTGAACACTAGATACTAGAGATAACACTTTACATTATGCCATAAAAGTCATAGAAAAAAGTTTTGCAGCACAAAAGAGGTGGGATGGGGGTAAGACTGCACATCAGGGATAATGCTTAGCAGCATGCCTTAAATACTCTTCAGATTCATAGAACAACATTTTTCAGCATGAAAAATGTGGAGCAGGGGGAATATTAGTCACCAGGGATACTTCTTATGGCATGCCCAAAGGCCTTTAAAAAGATTCAAGCCCTGATCCCTCAGTAGTCATACATTGCTTCATAGTCCTCTGCACCACCACTAGACACAATGGATATAGCTACAATATTACATAAGTGTTTGAAAATAAAAAAAATATAATTGAAAGTAAAAGGCAGAAAGTTTAAAATCCTGGCCCCTTGCCACACAAAGCATCAGCCTTAACCTGCCATGCTAGCATATCAGTTTGTATAGCAGCGTTTTTTTGACATAATAACTTTGAAATGCTAATGCCTGGCATTATTCAATGATTGCAACAGTCCATGACTTACAAACAACAGGGTACCTGCAAGAAACAACAGCAGGAACATCATGTAAAATCAGGGACAGACAGTTAAGATGGATGGAGGTATGTTTGCATGGAGGAAGTCTTTGGGACAAGGCCAGGAGGATCAGTAGATGGCACCAGGGAGAATTTCTGAAATATGACTTGGAGCCACTTAAAGAGTTAGTAGAGCAACAGGTGTAACGACATGATGCAGTGTATGAATAATAAGAAGTGAGAAACTCAACGCTGGGCATTATTAACATGACTGTAATCATCTGTGATTTATGAAGAGCAGAGAAAAATTAAGATGAGATATCTGGAACATTCTGTCAACTCAGGAACAGGTATGGTGTATGTTGGTGTATGTGTATGTTAAAGTGTTTATGTATGCATGTTTGTGTGTGTGAATGTGTGCATGTGTGTGTGGGAGAGTGAATATGGGGTGACTATGCCAACCAGATGCATGAGGCACCAGCATTACCTACCGCAGGAAAATTATGATTTCCTGTAGCAGTAGTTAAGGGTGATTCAGGGATATACAAATTCCTGACTGTGGTTAAGTAGTCTCTGAACTGCTCTGTTTTGGCTGTAGCTCTTATTGGCAACTGTGGGGTTCTTTTTGAATCCCTGGCTGAGTCTGGATCTGTTTGGCATGCCATGCAGGTGATAAACTAATGGTGAGTAGGCAGTAAAGGTGACAGTGATAAATGTTGTATATAATGATAAGCCTGTTGTCATATTGCATCAATATGTCATGCTAGAATACTGACTCATCACTAGGCAGAGATTATCAGGCAGAGAAGTGCGACACCAGGAGATGGTGTAAGTAGAAGTATCAAAAGGCAGGGGCAGAAGTAGCCTGGCCCTTCATGTTTGTGCTTTGACACAGAAATGAAGACAATGACAGAAATTGAAGCATGGGGACAGCCATTGAAAACACTTCATTTTGTTTATAGTTTTGTAAAGAAATACTGTCTTTTCAATAAACTGTAGTGTTTTATTAGTTTTGTAAAGAAATACTGTCTTTTCAATAAACTGTAGTGTTTTATTAGTTTAGAAGGAAAAGACTTTGATACAACATGCAGCACACTGACAGCAGGTGGAACACAACATTTATTCCTTCATCTTCATTCATTTCCCCGTGATCACTTTCTCACATTAAGAGATGGGGGAACATTCAAAATAACACATAACCAGTCACTGCATTAGGAAAGTTTCTTGTTGTTTAGATCCTGCATGACCAACCTGAGTATAGTAAGCTTTATCTGCTGTACTAGGTGTATAGCAGGAATTGTTGTTTTTCCTATTTTCATTCATTCATTTTGTTAACTTTCCAATAATCGTTCATTATAAAGTTCTTTATTTGATGCTATTTTAATTCATGGTCCTGGGTAGTCAAAAGTCTGTTTCTATAAGTTAGACAAATGACTTCATTAGGAAGAAATTTCCAGCAGAGCTAGGAGAATGTCCTAGCCTCACCATGGTCAAAGTGTATTTATGTGCTATACTACTTATATGATGCAGAGATGTTTTTTTTTTTTTTTTTTTTGTAATTTGCATTCATTTACCTCAGTGGCCATAATGATGTTGACAAATATTTGCTCTGTATTTATTTCAGCAGCTGGGTGTCATTCTAGTATGCTTATAAGAAATTTCATCATGCTAAGAACCAGCTATTAATTATCATAATATAATCATCAACATTATATATAAGCCAAACAAAGCTACATATAATACAAACATAGAAGTTTCTGTTCCCCTACTTGAACTCAACGAATACTTATCTTGTTCATTTTTCATTGATTTTACTTATAATAATTTAAGTAATTAATTAACTAATTCAACAAGGTACCATTCATCAGAGTTCAGACTCAAATGTAAGAAATTAACATCATATATAATAGCAGTAACAGTAGAGTGTTTTGAAAAAAAATGTTGTCATGGAGACTAATGCCGTCTTCATTTAAATTATTATTTAGAAATGTCATGTATATCCTGGTTAAACAATAGTAGCAAGCTCTTAGTACAAATGTCATCATTACTCTGCCTAAATATAGTTAATATCAATTATGGCAGGTATCACAGCTATGAGTGCTATTTGATCAATCCTGATATGGTGTGCATGGATGCAGCTGTGTCTGGCAGCTAGTACAAATGTCATTATTAATATGTCTAAACACAGTTAATATCAATTATGGCAGGTATCATAGCTTTGAGTACTGTTTGATCAATCCTGATATGGTGTGTGTGGATGCGGCCGTGTCTGGCAGCTAATACAAATGTCATTATTATTCTGTCTAAACATAATTAATATCAATTATGGCAGGTATCATAGTTTTGAGTGCTGTTTGATTAAGCCTGACATGGTGTATGTGGATGCATTTGTGTCTGGCAGCTGTTATATGTTGCCGTTTCCGTCTCCGGGAAGCTGTGGGCTGCGGCTTGTGATTGAGGTTTACTGATGCCTGTGAATTAGGAAGAGACATTTGATGTTTTAGCCTAGATCCACGGGAAGGGGGCAGATAGAACCATGATTTGGGATATTTTGGCAGAGAATGGTTTGTTTGTACATCTGCTGAGTGAGAGGTGGGAGGGCTGGAGGAGTGTGTTGCCTCTTGTTGTGGCAGCTTGCTGGGAGTTTTTTTTTTTTTATCTGTTTTCTCTCTGTTTTTTTCCTGGCTGCTGCCTTGCTGAAAGGGAGGGAATTTAGGGTTGAAGTTGCAGTGAAGTGAAGCTTTGCTTCAGGTGCATCGCGAGCCTCTGGTATTCAGTACACAGGCACACTAACAGAAACAGATGCTCCCAGATTGCTATGATAATGGAGACAGAGTGACAATAATGCTTAATGGCTCTAAGGAGCCTCCGAGATGATTCTCGACAATGCCATTTTTGGTTTAAAAAAAAAAAAAAATATATATATATATATATATATATATATATATATATTTTAAGAACAGCCTGCAAACACACTACATGAATTACTGAATGGTATTCTGGCAAAACTGGATGGGCATTGTTGCCCATGCTTGAAGTACTGATATGTGTGTATATAAGGATGGAAATATACTTATAACAAATGAGAAACTTGAAGGGTCTCATAATTTAAAGTCTATGGACTGTATAAACATGCTTGGAAGGAGCCAAAAAAATACACACAATAGTTATGTAATGTATGATTTTCGTAAATCTAGACATAAAATATATAATCGTCATATAAGATGAAGCAGTTTGCTGAATTTAGATATTAAAGACAGGATTTAATAACATGGGTTTGTGTATAATAACACTACTATCTTAACTTGTCATAAATGACATACACTACATTGAACATCAAGGGGAAGCATGATGATTTGCTTATATAAGTAAATATGCATAACAAGACATGTAATTGCTTTAACTTGAATTGTAGTTTTTGTAGCCCATCTTGACCATATATAATACTTAAGTGGTTACAAAGATAACTAATGTGTTATACATGACATCAAACTGACAAAGTTGCTCAAGAGAAACAATAGAAGCCTGAACTTGAAATGTCACAGAATGTAACAATCATATTCTGAACTAATAGTGTTAAATTGACAATGGACAGCTTAATAACATGGGCTTGAATATAATAACACTACTGTTTTAACTTGTCATAAATGACATACACTATATTGAACATCAAGGGGAAGCATGATGATTTTCTCATATAAGTAAATGTGCATAACAAGTCATATAATTGCTTTAACTTGAATTGTGGTTTTGTATCACATCTTGACCATACATGTATTTTAAGCTGTTACCAAGGTAACTAATGTTTTATACATGACATCAAGCTGACAAAGTTGTTCAAAGGAAACAATAAAAGCCAGAACTAGGAATGTCACAGAATGTAACAATCACATTTTGAACAAATAGTATTAAATTGACAATAATCACTCAGTTTAACATTTGCTGATTATACAAAATAGAATGTTGTCATTTAAATCTAAAAACTTTCAGTATATGCCATAAAATGGCAATATATAAATATGGAAAGGGAACTTGTAATCATTAATCACAATAAGTGAAGTTGTTGTTTTTAACCTATAATTTCACTCATTTTATAATAAGAAATGACAGATATGAAAATCCTTATGTGTAGGAAATGGGGAAAGATGGATGCACTGATAATTAAAATGCACTAACTTTCATCAATGTTTACATAAAACAAACTTGATGCTTTAAGTAAGTTAGCAACAAACAAAGTGATTACTTAAATGTTGGCAAACAATGAAATATAACTTCTGAAATATCCAGTAAAATACATTGTATTATAAACATTAGGTATAAATATTATTACCACCTATTTATATTAAGTAATAAGTTTTGAAAGACTTCATCAATAAGGGTGAATATGTTAAATAACTGTGTGCTATAATCTTTTACTGAGGTTTTATATATGATACATCCTGCTTTACTATGATTGAATTGCTTGTCATCTATCTTTCATGTAAATATTAACTGCTTATACAATAAGTAGACATTTATAGTATATTAAAATTATGTCTAATCTACAATAGTACTATATCTGTTCAAAATAATATAAATAATGCTTATTCCCTTTACAAATATTCTCGATATGATAATTCAATGTATGGAGCTCAGATGTTCTGGATTGTCAAGGTATGAGTGATAATCTGATGGACTTAGGTTTATCCATCAGATTAGGAATGATTTTCATTCCATGGCTAGTGTAGATCTTAGTTTTGTTAACATTTATTAATTTAAATTTATTTCACAAAAACATTTTTAGTTTGCCTGACCAAAACATTACTTTATTGGTAAACACTCAAAGTATAAAGCTGATAATTTCCTTTAAAAGCTCAAACATATACTTTATAGTTATCAGAGGAAAATGTTTAATAGTCACAATAAAACAAAAAATACATAGTCTAAATAACCTAAGATGGATTTAACTTCATTATCTTTAAATACCAATGGCTTAAACAATCCTAGCAAGAGATAAAATCTACTGAAATATTTAAAACTGAGCAAAGCACAAATCGTCTTCTTTCAAGAAACCCATTTCAAAACAAATGACAATTACAAATGGAATCGTAAGGAAAATATGTTATTGGTGCAATCCACTTATAAGACAAAGAAAAAAGGAGTAACAATTTTATGGAAAACAAATGTGATTAACCCAGAAATCATTTATAAGTATGAAGATAAAGAAGATCTTATGGCATTAGTAATAGTTAAATATAATAACAGAATATAGACCCTAGGCAATATATACTGGTTCCCAGGCATTGGATCAGGAACTGTTAAAAAAACACCTGGATTTCATTTACAATAATTATAAAGGCAACTTAATATTAGGAGGAGATTTGAATTGTATATTTGATATTTCTGAAACTACAAATAAAAGACTGCTGTGTACATCTGCTGTATCAAAAGCTTTAAACAAGTGGGTAGAATCATTTCATCTTGTAGATACTTTCAAATTTAAAGAAGATACATCTTGGTTGTTTTCCCATCAAGATCACAGATTTGGTTCCCAAACTAGAATAGATAAAATATTTGCTGCCCATGACTTACACTCTAAAAGCATTAATTTCTCAATCAATCCCTGCCCCTTTTCAGACCACAATTCATTAATACTAAAACTTCAAAATGGTTACAAACCATTAATCTTTAACTTCAGAATTCCAGCATATATAACTAAAATTAAAGAGTTCAAACCCTGATTATTATCTGAATTACAGTTCTTCTTAGATATTAATTACACCACAGAGATAAATAAAATAATGATACAGGACTCATTAAAAGCTTACGTATATGGTAAAACCCTAACTTGGTATAAAAAAATCAGAAAATGGGATTCTGAATTACTAGATCTACAATCCAAATGTTTGTCAGTAAAAGCTGAAAAAAATCAAAATCATTTGGAGATGAAAAAGAAAGTAGAAGTATTAAACAATAAATACGGCGAGATTCTAACACATAAAACAAGTTTAGCTTTAGAAAAACTAAACATCAATACCTTGGCCACTTCTCCCAAATATCTACATAATTTAACAAAAATCAAAAGTCGACAAAGCAGCTGGACAAAAAATAAATCAAAAGAAACTGCTCAAGGCTGGAAAATACGAAACCACAGACTAGTGTAACTTCCACTTTATTCAACGCTTTCGTAAAAAACTTCTTCAGAACCAAAAGAAATGTTACATCAAACATTCATTTAAATACTGCACACAATTAAAATCAATCAATTGCATAGTGTAAAATCATAATTAAAGAGCCCTTTACAAAAAACAAACTCTTCATTCATCATTATGCACTATAGAATGGGCATAATTGAATACATTACAATAACAAACATTATAAAACATATGCTTCACGATCTTTAAGAAACATTTAATATCGATGGCTTCATTTAACCCAGGAAAATGATCTGCCTGTAATTTAATTTGCCATCTAGTTTCTCTTTGAGCCAAAAAATTCCTGTAATCACCCCCCCTGTAATCAGGTTCACAGTGTTCCAGGATAGAAAACAAAAATTTTTTAAAACCAATACATTCAACACTATGTCTATAAAATATTTGGTTTTTGTCCTTTTTTCTAATATTATACATATGCTCATAATATACATATTAATGGCAGCTATTAAGGGGAAACCAAAGTTTGTTTATAGGTATGAACATAGTTTGAAAGGAGCATTTGAAAAAGGGAGCAATAGAAGCACATGTAGCATTAAGAAGGGGTACATCTATATGGGGTATGCACAAATGTCATGATTGTTCTGTTTGTAGGTTTATTTTAGAAGGTCCTTATATTCAACTTCCTCACATACCTAACACTATAGGGGTCCCTGGTAATTTCTGTTGTAAAACAAAAGGAGTTGTTTATATTGCGGTGTGTGACATCATTTTATATTGATATGACTACTAGAAAATTATATGTTAGAATGAAGGAGCATATGTATAATATTAGAAAAAAGGACAAAAACCAAATATTTTATAGACACTAGTGTTGAATGTATTGGTTTTAAAAAATGTTTTGTTTTCTATCCTGGAACACTGTGAACCTGATTACAGGGGGGGTGATTACAGGAATTTTTTGGCTCAAAGAGAAATTAGATGGCAAATTAAATTACAGGCAGATCATTTTCCTGGGTTAAATGAAACCATCAATATTAAATGTTTCTTAAAAGATCGTGAAGCATATGTTTTATAATGTTTGTTATTGTAATGTATTCAATTATGCCCATTCTATAGTGCATAATGATGAATGAAGAGTTTGTTTTTTGTAAAGGGCTCTTTAATTACGATTTTACACTATGCAATTGATTAATTGATTTTAATTGTGTGCAGTATTTAAATGAATGTTTGATGTAACATTTCTTTTGGTTCTGAAGAAGTTTTTTATGAAAGCGTTGAATAAAGTGGAAGTTACGCTAGTCTGTGGTTTCGTATTTTCCAGCCTTGAGCAGTTTCTTTTGATTTATTTTTTGTCCAGCTGCTTTGTCGACTTTTGATTTTTGTTGGCATTTGGTGGGGTCATCATGGCTGTTTCTCCTAATGGTCCTTTATTGGATTTAAGTCTTCATGATACTCCTAATGGGTCCGAATGGACTTTGACTCACCAACTGGTCAAAATTCTGGGTGATATACAAAAGACTTTATGTGTCTTATCTTCTGAGCATAAAACTCAGACACATACTGAAAGACCCAGTGAATGTTTTTTTAATGGATCTGATGAGGATGTCCAGACTGTAATTGAGGTTAGTACTGGTAAAACTCATAGAAATGAGTCGGAAGTTACATCTAATATAGGGCAGAGAGCTGAAAAGCAAAGTCCTACGTATGCCAGCATTGCCTCTGTTCTCCCTAGTAGTATGGATCCATTTAATAGTAAGAAAAAAGCTACTGACTTGATTTATCAACCACATTTCAGCGAAAAATGTGAATGTCTAGACAAACTTTTGAAAAAATACAAACGTTTGGACATTGAAAATAAATTTTTTTTGAAATGCATTGAATTAAATATAGTCCCGAAAGGCTTGAGGTTTTTTAAATGCCCCAATGGTGTTTCAGTGACTGATCCATTCTTTAAAACTCTGGAACAATTTTTCAACAATACAGGGGTTACTTTCCTCAAACTATTGATAGAACGTAATTCCAACATGATGAGAGAAATCAAAGATGAAATTGTGGCTATTGAGGATAGTTTCATATCAAAGCTCCATATTAAGTTTAGTGAGAGAAATGAACATGTCATACTTTTAAAAGAGATAGAAGAGCATGAAAGGTTGTTGATTGAGAGAAAGAACAAAAAAATTGGAGCGTGATATCAATGCATATAGTACTGGCACTGCTTTTTCCATTTTTCTTAAAACTGAAAGAAAACAACTGTTTGGCAGGTCTAATAACAAATGGTCCACCTTTTCTTTGGTCCACCATAAATCCAATGCACAAGGAACTTTATTTAAGCAAATGGGGCATATGGGTAATTTTGACAATGTTCCTGGATTCAGTAGTGTTTCAGAAACTGAAGATTCTATGGTTAATGTTGAAGAAACGGCTGTTCCATCTGTACCTAAAACTTTTGATAAAGAAAATAGTGACACTGCTATCAAACAGGGAGTTTTTTTAAGTTCAGAGAAAGAGCAAAGAACTTGCAAGCAGCAGAAGATGACCAGAAAGAAGGCAAGATTAATGTCCGAGTCATCTATAGACAACGAGTAGATGAGGGTGAGTTTGAAAAGGATATTTTGAATTTATCTAAGTATATTTTAAACAAATTTCATGTTCAGCTGTTAAAGTTAGGTTTAAATTTCATTCCCACTAGGCGAGCTGATGTAGTTGAAACCATTATTGATTTAAAGAAATTTACTAGGAAGTTAAATCTGAAATATATTTTGAAAGATGTGAGAAAAAACAATAGCATGTTTTTTAAACCTTCTAGTTTTAATTCAGCTTTAATTCATACTATTCAGGTGTTTGAAACAACATGTGAGAATGAGATTCGTGCTTTACTCAATAAAAAGAGTCAATATTATTTTAATAACTTGAATGCTAACATGAGAAATGCCATGAAAGAGTTAGTGACTTCTAGAGACATCAGAATAATGAAAAGTGATAAGGGAGGGCTCACTGTCTTGATGAATCAAAAGGATTATATTAACAAAATGGAATCTATGCTCAGTAATGTGAATGAATATAACATTGTTTCGATAAAGGACATAGAGAAAAGTTTTAGATATGTTAACAGCTTTTTGTATGAAAATTTGATGTGCAGCAACATGGATTCTGCAATGTATAATTTTTATGAAGTAGAACATTCTAGAATAGGAGTAATGTTTGGCATTCCTAAGAGTCACAAAAGCCTAACAGACCCCCCCCCTTCAGATCTATTATTTCTGCCCCGAATTATGTCACAGCGGGTATGTCAAAAATGATTGATGCAATGCTTAGTCCTATTGTTTGCAAAATTAAGTCGTATTTGAGGGACTTTTGGGACTTTTTAGATAGTATTCGGTTTGTGAATGAAGCTCATTTATTCAGTCCGACACAGCACATTATGTTCACTCTAGATGTAGTGTCTTTGTACACGTCTATACCCCATGACAAGGGGATAGAAGCAATGAGAGCATTTTTACAGCAATGCAGCAATATAACTAACGGAGAAGTCAGTTTTTATTGTGATTCTATGGAAGTGATTTTAGAAAATCATTTTTTTTACTTTTAATCATAGATTTTACAAGCAAGTTCAAGGAGTTGCGATGGGGTCCCCAGCAGCCCCAGTGTTTGCCAACTTAGTCATGTGGTGGTGGGAACATACCATCTTGGACTCCCTGAAAACTAAATTCAAGATCATTTATTATAAAAGATTTATAGATGATTTAATTTTTATTTTATATGGAGGGGTTCGAGAAATGCAGTTATTCTGTAACAAGTTGAATGAGGTTTCTGACTTTTTGAAGTTTGTTGTGGGATGTTATGGGAATTCCATTAATTTTTTGGATGTAACTCTGACATGGGATGCATTTGGAAAAAAATTTACTAGTAGTATTTTTCATAAAGAAACTTTTAAGAATAATTATTTACACGCAACCAGTCAACATCCGAAATTCATGCTGAATTACATACCTAAAAACCAATTTATACGAGCTAGCAGGATGACGAGTGTTGATGAGACATTTATTAATGAGCTTGAATTCATCATACAATTGTTTTTGGAGAGGGGGTACAGTGACAGTTTGTTAAGGGAAGCAGCTAATGACATTTCTAAGCAACGTCCAACTTTGTATCCACCCATTTTGAAAAATAGACTAACACCCCAAGTTAAGGAAACTGGAAAGTATACTGAAATTTTATGTTTCAGTATGAACATGAGTGTTGACAATATAGGCATACGTAATATTATAAACAATAATTGGAAGATCCTCAAAGGAAATGCTGATTTAATGGCAGCTATTAAGGGGAAACCAAAGCTTGTTTATAGGAATGAACATAGTTTGAAAGGAGCATTTGAGAAGGGGAGAGATAGAAGCACATGTAGCAGTTCTTTTACCTCTGAATCTATACATATAACAAAGGGTACTAAACAAGGATGTCCCATGTCACCGATTCTATTTGCTTTGGCTATTAAAATATTGGTAGATTCAATACGTAACAATACAAAATTCAAAGGAGCATATGTTTATGAACTATACAATTCTAAAGTAATGCTTTTTGCTGATGACATATTATTAACATTATCCAATACAAAAAAGACATTAGAAGAATTAGATATTTTAATTGACACATTTTACGGGACTTCAGGACTCCATTTCAATAAATCAAAATCAAAATTTTTATTTTTAAATAAAAAAAAAAGAATTGCAGATGAAGGGGAATCACATTATAGAGAAACAAGAATCTACCTTATAATATCTAGGAATTGAGTTATGCAAGGATAATAATGAATTAGTCTAAAAAAACTACAATAATATCACCAATACAATTAAAATCTCTGTGGAAAAGTAGAACAGAATAATATTAACATTTGAAGATAGACTACAGTTAATAAAAATGGTTTTACTACCCAAGATTATATATATATATATATATATATATATATATATATATATATATATATATATATATATATATATATGGATCACCTTCATTTGCCTGAAAGCTCATTTGCCCGACACTCATTTTTCCCAGACCAAATGACTGAAAGCTCATTTGCCTGAAAGCTCATTTGCCCGAAAGCTCATTTGACTGACAAGTAGTATCAGCAAGTAAATGGAATATGCCCCCCTCCCCACTGTAGTGCGACCCTGGAGTTAGAATATATAGGTGGGGGGTGGGCGAAGCCCCCCACTTCATTTCATATGATATTGTTACCTTTTGATGTAATATTGCTTAGTAATAGGAAAGTAAGTGGGGGGCTTCGCCCACAACCCGTTGTGGGGGCTGTGCCCCACACCCCCACCTATATATTCTAACTCCAGGGTCGCACTACAGTGGGGAGGGGGGCATATTCCATTTTCTTGCTGATACTACTTGTCAGTCAAATGAGCTTTCGGGCAAATGAGCTTTCAGGCAAATGAGCTTTCAGTCATTTGGTCTGGGAAAAATGAGTGTCGTGCAAATGAGCTTTCAGGCAAATGAAGGTGATCCATATATATATATATATATATATATATATATATATATATATATATATATAAAACTTTGTCAATACAACTGTTACCAGAAAGGAATATACTCAAAGAAATAAACTCATGCCTATTAAAACTTTTATGGTTTCCAAAAGAAACAGAATTGCTTTAATACATCATATCAGACCATGGAAACAGGGAGGATTAAACTTTCCTGATATAGAAACATATATAAAAGCATCAATATCTAAAACAATCTCAGATTGGATAAGTCCAAATTATTCTGCAAATTGGAAATAATTACTAACTGTAATATCAATAAATGAATTTGATTTACAAAAAAAATGTAAATAACAGATAAAAACAATTTGATATGGCACATATTATATATTAGTATGCAATATAACAAAACTAAGCCAACCAAAAGTTGTATGATTAATTATTACATTGACTCATTTAGGAAAATTATTAATGCAGATATAGATTTTAAAATCTGGTTTGATCTTTTAACACCATTCATAGTTACAAAGAGCTATCCACATAAAATATACAGAGAAATAATTAATTCCTGGGAACAGAAAGGATTTGTTTGTTGGTTTCAATGCATCAAAGAACTAAAAGTTCTGGATATGCAAACAATAGAAACAACATACAAAATTCCATAACAAGATTGGCTAACTATGCAAAGCATTCTGACGTATTCGCAAGATTTATGCAGAATAATTTGTAATTCTTCATTTAAAAAAATACCTAAACTTACAAAATGCCTATATGAAATCATATATAATGATTATGACATGGGAAATAGTATTTTGAAATTTTACAAGATATTGATAAATTATAAAACAACACCCAAATGCTCATATTGGAATTATATAACAAAAGGACACTCATTACAGCTAACCGAAGACATTAAATCAAATATTTTATTATCAGTAAAACATACATCCTTTACACACTGCTGGAAAGTTTTTAATTGGAAATGCTTGCACAGAGTACTCTTAACTCCAGATAGAATTACTAAAATTAATTATTCCACAAAGGGAATATGTTGGAGGTGTGAGCAAATACACAATGCAGATTGGAATCACATTGTTTTGACTGTGTTAAAATTAAGCCATTTTGGAATGGTATTAAAAACTTTTTACAAGCTTTATTTAATGAATCGTTTAACTTATCTAAAGCTCTAGTATTATTAAATGTGTACGAAGGTCCTCATTTTAATGAGTCAAATATGTATCTAGTATGGACAATACTTGCAATCTCAAGGAAGTGTATAGCAAGAAGATGGAATACAAACACAATACCAACTTTGGAAGACCTCTACAGCCTACTAAGACCACTGCATTACTGGAAATTAAAATTAAAGACTTAAGGATTCATTCTAAGCCACTTATTAACACTCCATGAAAAAGTCGTATCATTGATTGACACTTTACAATAAATGAACAGATGTACTCTGATAACTGGATTGTTATATCTATAAAGTATTTGTATATTTTGAACTCCATTATAGTGTCAGGCTGATGTAAATAGTGTACATAGTTATTTAAGATGTTATATACAAATACTATGGAATTTATTCAACTGTATTTGAAAAATAAAACATTTTATGAGAAAAAAATAATATAATCATCAGTATAATGTCTTATTTTTGCCCTTGTTTGCATGTCTAGATCCTCAGCAGAGTAAAAAAGGGCACCAATGAAAAGACAAAAAAAATATTTGAATTCCTTGCACTTTAAATGTAGCCTGGACTTCCATTTGATCCAATATGCAGTGAATAAGAGACTGTTATAGTTGAGTTCCCAACATGTCAGCCAAGCATTTGTGGTGAGTAGTATCTAATAACGAACCTGCAAAAATATCACTTATGAAGAATGAGGTGATCTGGTGTTTCAGATCATTCTGACAATGGTAACTGCTGTTCTAAAATCTACATTTGTTCAAACAAGGAAGAGGTTTTACTGCCTTTGGATTACTTTCTTTTGACATTACATTGCCTTCACTCATGAAATCTTACATCTTGTTCTATGTGTTACAGATCACATGAGCCCACATTTAGAGTGCCCAGCCCACATACTGCATGCATGTATTTGGAATGTGCCAGAGCACCCAGAGAAAACCCACACAAACACAAAGTGGACATGCAGATGCCACACAGAAGGCACCCCAGATTAAAATCAAACTGGAAAATCTTTTGCTGTAAGGAAACGACATCACTTGCTGTATACTTATGCATAGACAAAGCAAAAGGGACTGACTCATAGGACTGTAAGTGCCTATGATCTCAGCACCGGTTATATTTAATTCAGGGGGCCGCAAAATATAGGTGGATTTAGGGTTATGCCTGCTTGGATAACTTTAGACAATTGCAGATGACTCATATTAATCCTAATATTATGATATTGCTGTCATCTGGTAAAGTCTGAAGGACAGTCCGAATGGAAGGTACTCTGGGGTTTCCTTCTAGTGAATATGTGAAAAAAAAAAACATCCTGCAATCTCTACTTCCATCCAATATCCTTTCTCTTGGGGATGTAGAAAGGTATGCAGCATCAACATTTTAAACATTAGAGACTGAACACGGGCACTTACATTCCTATGACTCAGTGCCAGTTGTCGCTTTTTTGACTTATCTTTTGTTATATAGTAGCCTTAATAAAGGTCAGCTGAAGTCCTTTTTCATTGTAAACCATATATCCAAAGGTGTTGTGTCCAGATCCATGGATGTAATCTTTCCATGATACTCCGCACTTACTAGGTTGACCATTAAGTATACTGACCCTTTCAGTGTGTACCTGTCCAAACATCTATTACAAATGGAATAACCACAATGCTTTCTCACTAAAAAAAATCAAGGGCCTAAATTGACAAAGTTATTCAGACCATCTCAACACCTTGTTCCTCTTTTCAGAATCATACAGGCCTGTGCCTCATGCATATATAGAGCTTCAACAGACCTTATTCTGTCAGACATATTGCACATTTGCAAGCCCAATGACATCATAAATGCCCACTCAGAAGAACTCAGTCTTTTCTGCGCAATAAATAGAACATGTCAAAGGGCTAGACATGTATCACAATGAATAGTATGTATCATAGAGAATACCACTTCTGTAGAACTGTCTTCCACTCCACGTAAAGCAAAGTACTTCTCTTACTCTATTCAAATGTAATTTGGATGAATGGATAGGTAACCACAAATTCACCCCCTGTTTAGCACCACTGTCCCTCATAGATAGGTAAGCATGTAAATGTCCTAAACTATCCTTGTTTGGCCCATCCCTGGGTTATTCATATGCAAAATATAATGGATAAAAACTACCATGGGAATGTAAGTCTGGGCTTTATTAGATTCTGATGTAGCAGTAGCCTAGTTAGTACCTATGAATTAAAGAAAGCTAAAAAGTAAAATTTCCCAAAGGCCAGAGGCTCAGAGGTGTTTAAATCTGTCAGGAGTGCTACATGATCTTCCCAAATTATGACATCATTTGCTACTTATTTAAGAAGGGAGCAAAAAAAAAGTCATCACTAAGCCCTTATTTGCATCTTCTAGCATCCTGCCCTTTGCAGACTCCCTGCAGAAGTCTTATAGTGTGCTTCAATAAATGTTATTACTTGTGTTTAGCAAATCCATGTAGTACATGGAGTGTTATGATTATACCTCAAAACTGGAAAAAGATAAATTTGTTGAACACGTCCATAGAGTGAGACCTGATCTTAGCCGCACTTAGGGGTGCTTAACAAAAGCTTGCTAAACACATCTAAGCACTGTTAAGATTGAGTATTATGCTAGGACCTAACAGCAGACAGTGCTGGCCAGCAAAGAACAGCAGCAGAAGGTAAAACAGCTTTTATAAGCCATTAGGATTTCACTCTGCCACACATGTAAACAGAAAATGTGGCAGAACAAAGTACTGAACAGCAGAAGCATAGCTGGTTCAATCAGCACCCTGGGCTGGTACTATAAATCAGCTCCCCACTCTCACATCTCTTCAAGTGAAGAGAAAAAAAAGACACACTTTACTGCTATAATCTGATCATTACATTGTAACTAAATGGCTTATAACAGTTAGCTCTATGCTCACCACTCCCCCAGCATGGATGTTCTTTCTACTGGCACACCAATCAGGTGGCTAGAATCATGATGTCACCCCTCCCTCCTGCCCCAGCCATTCTGGTCCTGTTTCTGTGCTCTGCTCTTAACCCTCCTTAAACACATATTTTATTTAAAAAGATTCTTCTTTTAAACTGCACAAAATATTTGCTACAAATGTAGCAAACAGTTGCTTCTGTTTATATCCTGCTTGCATGGAGTGCTATGGCACTCATATTTTACTTTGAAAGAAAAATCTACTTTTTAAACTGTAGTAAACCACTTGCTACAAATGTAGCAAACAGTTGCTACAGTTTATAGCCTGCCTCCATGGAGTGCTATGGCACTCATGTTTTAGTTTGAAAAAAAAATCTTCTTTTTAAACTGTAGCAAACAGTTTCTGCATGTTCATTCTCTACCTGCATGGAGTACTATGGTGCTTATGTTTTAGTTAAAAAAAAAAAATCTTTTTAACTGTAACAAACTGCTTCTTACAAATGTAGCAAACAGTGCTACAGTTTATACTATATGCAGAGTGCTACAGCACTCAGATTTGACTGCAAATGCAACAACAGCATTTAAAAACTAGTATTGCATTAAAGAGAGATTGAAATTAGCTGATCATACCCCACCCAGCACTTTGGGTCTGGAGCAGCTACCCCTCTCACCCCAGCCTAGCTATGCTACTATCTAACAGCTTTTCTTCTGTCTGTTTGACAATGCTAAGTGCTTTACTGTCTTTGAAAGCTGACAAGCACTATATGCTGCTATACTGAGAGCATATATAGTGCATACTAGCTTTCATCAGGTAACATACGGAGAAGATAAAGCTCCATGTAGCACAAAGAATTATGATCGGGTCACCCATCATAATCTTTTATTATGTGTTCTCAATATGGATGGCAAGATTCATCCAGTCTGAGTTGAAATCCTTCAAGGTAGTTCAGTTTTTAACTTTCTTGAAGATTTTATAAACATGGATGTCAATAATGCAGGACAGAATAAAGTTTTGTTTCGTAGGTTTATAAGTTTATTGGAGGTTACTAGGCTAATGGCCCTAGAGCCCTTACAAGCCTAGCCATATTTATCCTAACTTGCCCAGTTGTTGATGGTTGGTGAGTGAAGTTTGCAGAGGTAAGGGTCTACAGTAGTTAATATTGACTTCTTCTGTCCAGGAGGGATATGAATGCCACCCCAAGAATTAATCTTACGGTCACCCATCCATTGATCTAGGTTGTGTTTGAAGAGGGTCAATGAGGGGCTCTGTTTCATCTGAACTGGAAGCTTGTTCCAGAGAAATGGCAGTCTCTGGGAGATGTATCTATCTCTCCAGCATGACTTGTTCATGTCACAGGTTAGGTTAAGACCCCTAGAGTGAGTGACTTTCCTGCAGTTTGATTTACAAATGTGTATAATTTCCATCAGGGCCAGGTCATAGACTGCCCTGTAAGGCAGGCACAGGTCAACCCTTAGCAACCCGTAGGAGACAGAATACAGTGACAAGGCTTTCAGTCTTTCTGAGTAAGACTTGTTTTGTGTACCCTGTAATTTCCTGGTGAGAAACCTCTGTGGTCTCTCCAATTGTTGCAGGTGTCTGGTGAGGTACATGCAAAAGGGAGCATTGTACTCAATTACTGGTCTGATGAGGGATGAGTATAATGGAATTATAACATCTTTGGATCTAGATACAATTCCTTTACTTATAAGATGTGCCACACAGAAGGATTTCCTTACTACTGTGGATACATGGTGGTCAAAGTTCAGATTGCTATCAGCCTGAGTACCCAGATTGCATACCACTGGGTCTACACTTAGAGGGGTGCTGTCTATAATGTAATTAGCAGGTATGTCAGCTTTCCCAAAGGGAATAATAATGTATTTTATGCATTTAGCTTTAATTCATGGCTTTGGCACCAATTATTTGTCTGAGTTAACTCTGTCATTGTTGGGGGACTCAGTGATTGCTCCCAGTTTACAATTGTCAGTGAACCTGGTCAGCCACAGGCCATCCAGGTTTGCCTGGACTTCTGAGAAATAAATTTTGAACAGTAAGGGCCCCAGCACAGAACCCTATGGTATGCCACTGGTAATTGGTCTTTTGCTAGAGGTGAAGTCACCCACTTTGACAGTATGTGTCCTGTCAGTGAGCTATTTGGTTACCCATCTGGACATGTAGGGGTTAATTCCCAGTTGAAAGAGTTTCTCTATAATACTTGAGTGGGGGTTGTGCCAAATGCCTTGGCTAGGTCAAGATAGGTGGTATACACTGTCTTTCACTCATCCTGGGCCTTCAAAGAAGTCAACCATGTTTAACAGGCATGATCTACCTTTAACAAATCTGAACTGGATTGGGTCCAGAGTTTGGAGATTACTTATGTCCTTGTTAATAAGGTCCATAATGATTCTTGTCACGGCTTTGCAGATGAGGCTAGTCAAGCTTATGGGGCTATAATTCCCAGGATGAGTTGATGGTCCCTCTTTGTGCAGAGGGATTGCTGTTGCTGTCCTCATTCCAACGTAACATAGCCAGTTCACAGGCTGTGGTTAAACAGGGATCCAAGTGAGTTTGCTAGGTCATGTTTTAAGTTATTTAAAAGGCAACCTGGATGTTGCCTGGTCCCATTGATGCCAAGTTTTTGGCCTTGGAGAGCACCAAGATGGCCTGCTCTCTTGAGATAATAGGCTGACGAATGGTGGCAGGTATAGTTTGGGAGATGACTGTAGGGGATGGGGGTTGAAGCTCCAAGTCTGCTAGCTAGCAGGTTAGCTATTACCTCCAGTTGTGTATGGGTGGTGTCATCCACAACTAGTTTAGTGCATAGCTGGGTATTCCCTTTTAGATTCTGGACATAGTTAAGGAATGCCTTGTGATTATCCTTAGCTAGGGAGGCTATTTTTGCTTCATAATTAGCTTTGGAGGACTTGACAAGATCTCTAATTAGTTTATTTAAGCTAGAGAGGGATTTCTTCCTCTGCTGAGCCATTTCCTTCTTGTTCTTGGACATTAATTTCTTTCGCTTATTGTATAGCCTGTTTATATTAGGGGTCTACCAGGGTAGCTTGTTTTTTCAGCAACACCTGGTTTTAATCCAGTCTGGTACAGCCAATTCTATTCAACTGCTAAAGTGATTATACAGGGCACTGGTGTACACATCTGCATAGAAGTTCATGTTATCTGCATTCCAGGAGGCTTTGAAACTTCTTATACCATCATTTAGTAGGAGGTAATTTGACTTTAAAAAATTCTTAAGCGTTTTTGAGCTTGATGGGATATCTGCTCTTATAATTACATCGAGTGAAACTGATTTATGGTCTGATCTTACCAGGCTGGATATCACATGGGGGGTGCAAACCTCTCCCATTTTAGTGAGTACTATGTCCAGGACATTTGAACCTCTTATGGGTGTGCTGACTAGCTTTTCTGGAGTATTTGCATTGACAAAGTACAAGAACCTCTGAGCCAGCATGTTTGTGGTCATGTATGTTTCCCAGTCGATGATAGGATAATTAAAATCACCCATTAGTAAAGTGTTGGGTTATATGGCAAGTGACTCCAGTAAGTCCAGGTATGCTGTATGCTTTTTCTGTTTCATGGTGGGGGAGATATAGCCAGTTATGATGTGGTGGGGGCTTTGCCTATAGTTAATTGGACATGGAGTAGCTCAAGAGAGTCATACTGTTTCAGCAGTGTTGAGGTGTACTTATCCTTAATGAAGAGGGATACACCTTCCCCTTTGGTTCTTTCATGTTCAGCTTGTGGTCTGAATGTATGGAAGGCATTGTAGCCCTGCATGGTTGTGGTGCTTTCCAAGCCTTTGAACCATGTCTTGGTGACTGCACAGACATCAGCATCTTCCAAAGTGAGGAGTGATTCCAGGGAGTACAGTTTCTTTCTTAGACTCCTAGCATTAAGCAGCAGTACCATGAGTTTATCTAGAGAGGAGTTTGTTACATTGGCATGTTAGTTATTTTGACACTGCCTAAAAAAATCATAATAGGCATGGCTAATGTCTTTGCCAGTATCTGAAAGCCTAGATGAGACAGGTACAGGCCATCTCTGGCAAAACAGTGTGGCCTGTTGACCATATCTTCCCATATTGACAGATATAGGACCCCCTTGTACTGACACCAGAAACTACGCCAATTGTTAAAGTCAATCATTTTGTTTGTATTGTGGCATCATCATTGGAAAAGGTAGAAAGCTGCTTAAGGCTAGGCTTATACCTGCCTATGACACATAATCTGAGTGCTCAGTCATGTCTCTCTTCATATAATCCAGTGAGGTACATCTCAAGTCATTCACCCCCACATGGACTATGATGAAGTCATACTGATACCTGTGGTTGAGCGACTTGAGTGCTTTTGAGTGACTTGATGGATCCTGGCTCCTGACAGGAAACTAACCGTAACATGCTCCTTATCCAGCTTGGTGAGGGGAATATCTGTGTGTCTCACAATAGAGTCAACTATGATCAATACATTTGGTTTTGTGTTATTATGCCTTATCAGGTTATTTGCTGAGACACTGGTGTGTGTGTGTGTGTGTTATTATGTGTTGTGGTTGTTTGTAGCATTGTTATGTGTATAAGTGGTTTCTGTCTGGAAGGCCTCTGATCTTTTGGTAAATTACTAGTGAGTACCTATGGATATGTGGATTTGTGTCTCGTGTCCTTATTTACTGTGCTAAGTCTGTGTGTATGTGTATGTGTGCTAGCAACCTGTTTGGCATTCGATTTGTCCTTATGTGAGAGGCTTGCCTCCTATTTCATAGTGTAACTACATCTCTCACATAAAGTACATAATTGTTTCAGGAGTAAGTGGTTGTCAGTATACATAAGGCAATTGGCAAATTACCGGAGGATGCCAATGTCTATCAGGCTGACCACAGAGATGATGGGAAACTCCCCATCCATGACAGCAGGCTCTTACTGAATGTTTTATTAGTGGAATGAATGGATTAATTTGACAGGGCTGTGCTGGTAGCACTGAGACTACAAGATGGACCTATACTTTGTGTAGGGTAAGGTTGATCAATAAGGCAACTCTGCTCAGTGCACAACTGAGTTGCTCCTAGAGTAGCAGAAGAGCTTGGAAGGGTTTAACTGACAGCTGTTTAGGGAAAATCTGAGCTTTTAGGCTTTTGCATCCATACAGGGCACTACTAACAGCTGCTGTGCAAAGAGAAGTACTGGGTAAACATAAGGCCGAAATAAAAGCAAAGAGAAACAAGTTTTAGATAACTACCAATTAGGAAAGTGTACAATAAGCCTTCTACCAGCAATCTCCAACTCAGACAGGTTAGATCAGCAAATGTCTGCCACAAGAGTGCAGAAAAACACCTTCTTAATATAGAACAGATGGTCTGGATCCCAAGTGTAACAAGACCACACAAACTACCTACAACAACCCTACATCAAACAGATACAATGTAATACAGTGCAATTAACTACTTAAAGCTGCAGTAGGCAGTATAGTTGTTTTTGCTATAAAGTGAAGAAATAACAGCAAATAGCTTAAGAAATTGCTAAAGTACAGTCGTAGTATATGAGAAAAGTGCAAAAAATACTTATTTTGTCTGTTCAGTAGTGCATTGCCCCAGGTGAAAGCAGATTCTCGGCAATTAGTAGCAAAGCCTCCAAACAAAGAGCAGCTCTGAGTATCTATGCCAAAGCCTGAAAATGCTAGGCTTAAATATGAGCAAAGAAAAAACAAGTTTTAAGTTAATTACCAATCAGGAAAGCACACAATAAGTCTTCCACCAGCAGTTCCCAACTCAAACAGATTCGATCAGCACAACTCTGCCAAAAGAGTACAGAAAAACATCTTCTGAATGTAGAATAGCTGGTTTGGAGCCAAAGTGTAACAAGACCACACAAGCCACAACAGGCCTACAACTAACAGATAGAATGTAATACAGTGCAATTAACCACTTAAAGCAGCAACATACAGTATTTTTTTGAAACTGCTAAAGTATAGTCACAGCATATAAGAGAAGTGCAAAAATGCTTAGAGTCCTTTTGTGTGCTTAACAGCTCAGATAGACCAGGTAATCAAAAACTGCCACTTGCCACTAGATGAATAATTCCAGTCCTCCTAATGTAAAAGCACAGTAAAGAAGTGTCTGGAGTGAAATGCTACCACAAACAAATTTAAAAGATATGAAATGCTACCACAAACTTAAAGTGTACTTTAAACAGCTTATAAAAGTGTGATTATTCAATAAAAATATTTCTCTTTGCATAAATGAGTAAAGAGACACTCAGTTGTACAGAATTTATAAGGCACTAAAAACAAGATAACTTGATTAATACACCCTGCAGCCAAGAAAACTACATGCAGAAGTAAGTGCTTGCTATAGTATAAAAATATACTAATTTATCCAACAGCTAGCTAGATAATGAATTCAGAGCAAGTAATCAGTAGAACAGGCAATGAGAGGCCAAATGTACTTTTTCAATATAAGCACAAGGAAAGGCAAATAAATAAGTTGATATAACAACAGCAGTATAGAAAGGGAGGAGCTTATTAAGCTCAATTTGCAGTAGGGGTGGGCATCTTAAAATCACCATGTTTAAAAAGCAAATCAATGAAGGAAAGGGTGGGTGGGAAATCTAGCAGGGAATCACCAGCAGTGCTTTCAGTTTATGCAGGCTTGAAATCTTTTCAGAAAAAGTCAAAGACCCAGAAGTGCATTGTGTATTTAAGTATCACTCAAGAAACAATTTAACCAATGAAAAAACATGTGGAATGTACAGCCTAGATAATTTAAGTGTCTTTCTTTCACATATAATAAAAACGCCAGACCAAGCAGATTTCTTAAAACAAAAGGCAAAATGGAGCAGGTAAAACAGAAAACAGCTCAAGCACTCACTGACAAAAAAATATAGTTTACTTTCCTTCCTTCCTTCCTTCCTTCCTTCCTTCCTTCCTTCCTTCCTTCCTTCCTTCCTTCCTTCCTTCCTTCCCTCCTTCCTTTCTTCTTTCCTTCCTCCACACATGAAAATGAGCTTAGTGCCAGAAAAGGAATTCATACTGGCACTTCTTAAGTGTTCTGGCATAAGGATGAGAAATCTACCTCATGCCTTAGAAGCTCTGTTTTACAAAGGAGTGTGAGATTGTAACAGAGGCTCCCCTTAGAAAGGGGGTTTTATAAATGTCTGCACTGACCAATGTATGGAGGACCTATCCCACAAACAACAGTTTTATAGTCCTTTTGTAAAAATACAGCTCCAAGACTTATAATTATGATACAAAGATAATTTTCATCCAGTAGTCATCCTAATGCTTATGGAGTTTCAAGCTCATAAAGCTAGAATGAGGCTGCATACTGGCTGAGTGTGTTGAATTGTGAACCTGATTCTGAGTGAATCTTGCATCTGTCAATAACACATTCATTAATATTAATGCGCCACATTAAGGGGTTTATGCTGATTGATACAGCATCTTTCTGAGTGGATTTCCACTGGCCAGAACTACTTATATCAATGGTTCTAATGTTTAAAGAAAACATGTACCATAAGTGGCTGTGGTTATATTTTAAAACATTAATTCATTCGTTATTTTATACTTATTGTATCCTATTCATGCCCACTGAGGTGCCAGAGTCCTTCAAGGCAAGCTATGGATCTGAGGCAGAGATCCAGTCATGGACAAGATGTCATTTCAGTTCAGGACAAACACACACACACACACACACACACACACACACACACACACACACACACACACACACACACACACACGCACACACATGCACACACACGCACACACACGCACTCTCTCATACACTGTACAAATACAGATGGGCATATTTAAAGATCACCCATTCACCTGGTAGCATCTCTTTAGACTATGAAAGGAAACTGGAACACCTGGCAAAAACCCATGCAGACAAATGGAAGATATGCAGACTGGGTACAGAAAGCTTCCTGTTTGGGAACCAAACCACAGAATTAAGAGGTCTGAGGCAGCAATACTAACTGCTGCACATACCTCTTAACTATCCAGATTTTCACAGAATGCCCAGATTTTTGCCTCATATTTTTGTTCTGTTCCTCATAAAATTTTTGGTTTTCTGGCAAATCACTGAGGATTAAAGTCATGTAATAATGACACACATTTGAGTTTCAGACTTTATGTCCTTCAAAAACTGCATGCTAACACAAAACCTATTATTCTAGCAACATTCTAAATTTATAAGAGGAATATTTAAAATCTGTATCTATTCTGGGGCCTTTGTCCCCTCCCTTATTATTTTGGACTTTGTCCAGATTTCTTGCACTAAGAGATTGACAGGCATGCTGCTACACAAAGTGCAACCTTATTTTTTAAACAATTATGTTAATACAAACAGATGAACTGTTGGATAGTGATAGCATGGTGCCAGTTAACAATTGCATAGTACAGAGGTGTATTTTTTAAGGTTACAGCATCTTTTGGATGAAGTTTTATTTGAAGTAATCCCAAAACGTTATACTGGCAATGAGAATCAGTAGACACTGGCTGCTATTGTTATTTATAACACTATTCTTCCTCGATTTGGCACTGATGCTGATCCAAGCAATTTTGGACCACAATGGTCCATGTTGCATCATCAACATAAAATTATAACACTGCTGATAACATCACAGATGATACCTAACAATTAGCTCTTCTGTTACACTTTGGAGTCGAAAAGGCCTAAAATATTTTTGAC
Organism: Protopterus annectens; assembly: GCF_019279795.1. Taxonomy (NCBI): domain Eukaryota; kingdom Metazoa; phylum Chordata; order Ceratodontiformes; family Protopteridae; genus Protopterus; species Protopterus annectens. Next base: position 1,093,487,504 of record NC_056727.1, on the reverse strand, counting down.
AGATTGGGAGCAGACACAAATATTCAGACACCAAACAGAAGCTTTCAACTTATTTATTTATTTCCAAGGATAAATACTCATTGCAACATTTTTGTCTGTGGAAAGGTGAAACAGAAGCCTATAGAAACAGTGGACATGGACCACATAATCTATCATATGCTGGTGAGAAACTATCATTTTTTTAACCCACATAAGAAAAATCTTAACATCCAAAGATGCACCGCTTCTAAGCTTAGAGCAACATTGTGACCCTGACCTGAACCTAAAGTCCTCCTTAATGATTTCAGAGCCCCAAAAGTATGAAATGTAATTCTCAAATATCAAACAGAAGGCATCAGTTGGTCTCTATGCAGCTGCAAGCTTCAGGCCGACCTGTTGTAAAACACTGCACCATGCACCTCTCTCATAAACACTCCAGCTAAAAGCTTCAATTTGTCACAGTTGTGGTAGACAGCTCCTTCACCAAAAGGGAACTGATACACTGCCTGTGGGAAGCTTAATCATTATGCCAAGTGGTCAACTATCAAAAAAAGGATAATCAGTATATCAATTCTTTAGTTAGAAAATTGTCATCTCATTCATAGTGTTAGATACGTCATCTTATACAACACATTAATCCTGAACCTCTGGTGAGCAGTGAAGAGTCCAGTGTTTTCACCCTGAAACAACCACTTGCAAGTCACAACCTCAGACTATTGTCCCATTGTAAGACTACACACTATTGTAAATAAGCATACCTTTCAGGTAATATCATCACAGCCCTCTATGTGTAGCACCATTACAAAGATCTTCTTGTATAGCTCTTCATAGCTGCCTCCTAGAAGTAATATTTTTCAAGGAACAGTTACAGTATTAGTACTGTTAATCTGTCATTGACAGAATAACAGAATGTGAATTAATACACATTTTTTCTGAAGTAAAGAAGTCTAATATAATTCTAATTACTGTCATTATTTAATTAGTGCAGTTCACCACTTGTTTCTCAAAAAAAGGCAATTTGGTAATTGTGTGCACAGCCAAATATCATTTATGCATTATATTTTCATTTGATACATCCACCAGTCCAGCATCAGTCTTGCCCCATCTACTACACAGCAACTGATATTAAGATTTTGGTATGGATTCCCTTATAGGTAAACAAACCCAACAATAATAATTAGACAGGGACCATTCAGGGACACTTTAAATATTAGTATTGTGTTAAAGTGAGTGAGTGACTGAATAGGAGAATGCAAATTAATATACATTTTCTGAAGTAAAGAAGATGTTTATATAGTTATTGACATTATATATTAAGTGCAATTCTTCACCACCTGTTTCTCCAAAAAGGCAATTGTAGAAAAAAGCCATTAAGCCAAACTATATTTATGCATTGATTTGCTTTACATTTTAATTTGATACATCCAGCAGTCTAGGCCAGCATACCTCTCAACTGTCTAGATTTTTGCATAATGTCCTTTTTACATAATGTTTTTTGTCTATTTCTTATTGAATTTGTGGTTTTCTTGCAAAGCACTGTTGGCTGGAGCCACTAAATAATGACAGACATTTGAGTTTTGGACTTCTTATCCTTCAGAAAATGTATGATAACACAAAATGTGTTGTTCTATCAGTTTTTTAAGTTCATAAGAGTGATATTTAAAATATGCCCCTATTTTGGTCTTTTTCCTACCATTATTGATTGAAGCCAGTCAACAATGACAAACATCTGATTTTCAGACTTCCTATTCTTCAGAAAAATGCATGCTAACACAAAACCTGTTATTCTAGCAGCTTTCTAAGTTTATAAGAGCAGTATTTAAAATCTGTCCCTATTTTTTGACCTTTGTGCCTTTAGTCAGACAGAAGATGGCATTGTAAATAATTAATTATTCTTTTTTCATTGTGTCAGAATCCCAAATACATTTACTCCTTCCTTTTCCAGTTGTCCTTTTTCAAGTTCTTCCATTTCCTGTCGTTCCGCTCCTAAAAAAAAAAAAAACAAGCTTGAGTCCCAGGTTGTCCACTATTTCACTCATTGCACTGATATTTTTTTTTAAATGAACTGCAAGTTCTGACTGCAGTCACTGCACAAAGCATCACCTTTAAAATTTCAGAAAGAAATTACATTTTTATTGAAACTACCTAGTGTGCCATAGTGAGCAATTAACTAAAATAATAGGTATTTGAATTTTGCTTGCAGTGGATGTCAAAAATAAAGCCCTGTAACTGCCTTCTCTATACCACCCCATCCACCTGCACAACCAATAAGAAGTTTTTGGGGCAGTGTTTAAGGCTCATCCCATGTAAAATATGCAAGATGATATAGAAATGGTGCAGAAGGTATGCTGGAGTTTCTTGGACACCTGTGTAGACATTTTCAGTGTTTGTCCTGCTTCCCTTAAAGGGAAATAAAAAAAGATATTTATAAAAAATATATTGTTTATTTATTTAGAGTGAATTGCACCCTCTACAAGACAGTGCCGGGGTGATTGCCCCCTTAGCCCTGCCCTTTCTAAGCTACTGCTATTGACCATTGCCATCTAGCGAATAACTTTCTGTGATTAGTTGCATCAGTATTTAGTTACTGAAACTCTCAACACAACTGAATTTTCAGCTGTTATGTGTATCACAGACAAAATATTCTTTGGATTTTCCCATGTGCCCTCAATTGATTAATGTTTTTACTTTTAATGGATCATAATTTCAAGACTTGGGGTTAGTGTAATGTATAAGTTGTTTATCTTACAGGCACAAGGTACAGAGATTGAGTCTCAGCTTTGGAAGGAAAATTGACTAGAGTTAAAATGGCGAACAAGGGCAGCTAGTCTAGTACTTATCTATGAACTTCATATTACAGGTAAAAGGTACATGATCATCACAATAAAGGATGTGCATGAACTGACTTGCAATGCATGCCTTTGCAGGATGTTCCTTGACAAAGAGCCTGCTATTGGTGATGCCAATGAAAATGTTGCTAATCTGCTTACTTAAGGTGATGATACAGACCAGAGGTATCCCTTGGAGTGGAGCTGCATATTGTTGGTAATTCACAATGACTGTGTTACAGTGTCATTGTATGCTGTTATATGCTTTATAAGTTATGTTTTATGGAAATTATTTGGAGTACTGTAACTGAATATAACAAGAGCATGTTAGTATGTCAAAGGCAATTTCAGCAAATGCGAAGAAACTGAAGCCAGTTTGCTGAAACTGCCATCAGTGAAAGTGGAGATTGCCTTTTTCTCCAGTGTTGAGTGACTTTGGAATTAGTACATATAATTATGATGGTGTGTTGGGTATCTCCCTACGTGCGGGGTGCATGGGGGCTTATCCTCTGAAAAAATTGTCATGTGGAGAGGAAAGAAGGAAGCAAAACTTTGTTCCATCCTGCATTATTGACATACATGTTTATAAAAATCTTCAAGAAAATTGTATTTAACTTCCCTTAAGGATTTTAATTCAGACTGGTAGACTACCTGGAAAGCAAATCCAAATTAGTGTGAGCTGCAACACTGAGGATTATGACTGAGCCTCTAACTGCAACCAGCTTATTATGTGTTCAAGACATGGATGCCTAGAAATGCACCTCATGAGCAAAGCTCAAAATGAGTCCATATGTTACCTGATGAAAGCTGGTAAGGACTATATGCTCCTAGTATAAGAGCATATAGTGCTTATCAGCTTTCAAAGACAGTAAATGACTTAGCAGTGTCAGACAGAAGACAGAAAGCAGAATCCAAATACCCCTCTGTAGAAGTAACTGTGTAAAAACTGTTAAACAATAGCTTAGCTAGGGTAGAGTGAGAGGGGCAACTGCCCTGGGTGTAAAGTGTTGGGGGAGGGCATGCTCAGTCAGTCTGAATCGCTCTTTAAAGCAATACTGACTTTTAAGTGTTGGTATTGCATTTGTGGTCAAACCTGAGTGCTGTAAATTGGTCTAAACTATAGCAACTGCTTGCTGCATTGTAGCAAGCAGTTGCTACAGTTTAAAAGTAAAAACAATATATTGTTTTTTCACAAAAACTGAGTGCTGTAATATTCTATGCAGGCAGGGTATAAACTGTAGGAACTGTTTGCTACATTTGTAGCAAACAGTTTGTTCCAATTTAAAAAGAAGACTTTTTTAAACAAAAACATGAGTGCCATAGTGCTCCATGCGAAAAAATTGTTTCAATGTTTGCTGAAGTCAGTTTCAGCAAATTGGTTTCAGTTTATTTGCATTCATCAAAACCACCTTCATTGGATCGACATGAACCCAATGAAACTTACATGCTATACTTTTCTTGGAACTTATCCTCTCAAACCTCTTCAGAAAATGTGACTTCTTCTGATAAAGAGTTATATACAGTGGGGATTTCCTGCTCAACAAATACAAAGTAAACACGCAAATAAACACATTCTAAAAACAGTTAATAAACTATCAAGTTGTCACTACAGTGTCAGAAAACAAATGTTCATTGTATAGATGTCCTTCCTGTCACAATCATATCCATTAAGTGACATCAAAACTGGGGATACCAGAGGACATTATAGTAGTGTGCTTGAGTCACTTAATCTCTAATTGCATACTGATCTCTGTTCCTGGATTACCCTCTAGGTTGGGTAGCTTGCTTATTCAGCAACCAAAAAAACAAAAAGGAAGGCAGAGGAACAACTTAACTTTCAAAAACTTTATTGTAAGCGCTTTCATCCAAGACATTCACTGGACTTTATCAGACAATAAAATGTTACAAAACACCCTTCTTTTAAAATAACCTCCAACAGTCATGTGACATAAAAACCATGTTTGATTGGTTCAAATTCTATTAGTATTATACAACCATATATAAAACATAACATATTTTTTTCTATATTACAAATATCCACCTAAAAAACCTAAAAAAAGCTCCTGCTTGGTATGTCAAATAAAGACACTAACACAATAAAACATAAACATTCAAATAAATACATACTTAAGAGAATATGTATGTAAATATGTATTTTTAACATAATCACCATAATGGACATTTATCTATTTAAGATTTTATGTTTTAGCAAGCATTGAATAGAATAAAATTCATTTAGGCCGGGTAGTTATATACATCCAATCCTAATTGCCAAAAAAATTATTTTTTTTCTAATTTTAATGACCATGGATCACCCCTTTTATTAGTAGTAACTTGATCTATTACAGTAAATTTGAAAGAATAACTTGGGTAAACAGAAATATGCTTAGTTAATTCATTAGTTAGAGTTACTTTATTAATACAATATGTGTACTCATAAATATGCTCCCTTAGTTTACGTTCAGTTTTTCTAATGTAAAAACTATTACATAACTGGCAGGAGATGAGTTATACCACACATATGGAGTTACAATTAAATCTCCCACGAATATTAAAACTGGTCCCCCTTACATTAAAACTCCTGCCTGTGTTGAAGTATTTACAGTAGGGGTAAGCTTCACATTTAAAAGTACCTGGTGTCTTGGTAATGGGTAAGTGGGCTCTTTCCAGAATCTGTTTGATGTTATTACCCCATCTAAAAACACAAGGCAAATATTCAGGAATTTTAGTTCTGATAATCAAATCATTCATTAGTGTACCCCAATTTTTAGTCAATATACTTTTTATCAAATATGAATTGTCATTATAAATAGAGATAAAACTCAAATTATATGATGTCTTGAACTTACTACTTTCTGATGTCTCATTGGTAACATAGCTGCCATAAAGTTTTCAAGTGTTAAGTTGTTCTTCTGCCTTCCTTTTTTATTTTCTCACTTTATTGTGTTTGGCTTTTCAAAGTTTTCATTGGTTTGGTGTGAAGGATGGCTTCAGAAGGAGCTCTTAACACACAACCTTTGCTGTTTTCTCAAGCTAACAGCAATATTTTGGATGAAAATGCAACTATTGGTAACCTAACTGCCTTAATCCAAAACCTATTGCAAAGAGTCAATATTTTATCTCAAAAACTGTTGAACATGCCCTCAACACAAAATGGTGTTGGGAGAGAAGCGGACAATTATGAGCAGGATAATAACAATAATACTGCTGTTTCAATTCATGAATATCACCCACAACCGGTTCAGCAGAGTACTCCACCTAATAACGTTACTACTGCAACTCTACAATCTTTTGGCACTGACAATATAATGGTGAATAAACATAGTATTGGGACTAACGAGACTTCCCAAGGGGATACAACTGTGACTGGTGCAGTTGGTGCTCCAATGCTGCTTATTGGTGTTCCTTTACTTAAGAACTGGTTGAGGCAGGAAAACAGATTAAATGCCCACACAGGTGATCCTGGAACATTGACGGTTGGTATTGCTATAACTGATAACTTAAAAGTGCTGGATTATAAACTTCTAAAATATAAAACGCTTCAGCTAGAAGTTTGTTACCTAAAAGAGTGCCTCCATCTCTTTGTGGGAGATTTAATTGTAACTCCAGAAGTGTGGTATACCTCACCTCCTGCCAGTTATATAATAGTTTTTACACTGGAAAAACTGAATGTAAACCAAGGGAACATATTAATGAGTATACATATTGTTTTAATAAATGAACTCTACCTAATGCTTTAGCTAAGCATTTTTCTGTTTACCCAAGCCATTCCTTCAAATTTACTGTAATAGATCAAGTTACTACTGATAAAAGGGGTGGTCCATGGTCATTAAAATTAGAGGAAAATAATTGCTTTGGCAATTAAGATTGGATGCATATAACTATCCCGGCCTAAATGAATTTTGTTCTATTCAATGCTTGCTAAAACTTAAAGCCTTAAATAGATACATGTCCATTATGGTGATTATGTTAAAAATACATATTTACATACATATTCTTTTAAGTATGCATGTATTTGAATGTTTGGGTTTTATTGTGTTCATGTCTTTATTTGACATACCAAGCAAGAGTTTTTTTTTTTTACTTTTTTTAGGTAGATATTTGTAATATAGAAAAAAATCTGTTATGTTTTGTATATGGTTGTATAATCTTCTTCTTCTTTATCTTTCAGCTGCTCCCATTAGGGGTCGCCACAGCAGATCAACTGTTTCCATTTCTTCCTGTCCACTGCATCTTGCTCTGTCACACCAACCACCTGCATGTCCTCTCTCACCACATCCATAAACCTTATCTTAGGCCTTCCTCTTTTTCTGTTACCTGGCAGTTTCATCCTTAGCATCTTTTTCCCAATATACTCTGCATCCCTCCTCAGCACATGTCCAAACCAACGTAATCTTGCCAATCTGGCTTTGTCTCCAAACCTTCCAACCTGGGCTGACCCTATAATATACTTTTTCCTAATCCTGTCCATCCTCGTCACACCCAGTGCAAATCTTAATATCTTCAACTCTGCCACATCAAGCTCTGACTCCTGCCTTATGGTTGTATAATACTAATAGAATTTGAACCAATCAAACATGGTTTTAATGTCACATGACCATTGGAGGTTATTTTAAAAGAAGGGCATTTTGCAAAATTTTATTGTCTGATGAAGTCCAGTGAATGTCTTGGACAAAAGCGCTTACAATAAAGTTTTCGAGTGTTAAGTAGTCCCTCTGCCTTCCTTTTTTATTTTCTCGGTTTATTGTGTTTGGCTTTTCAAGGTTTTATTCTGCAGCCAGTCAACAAACCAAACAACTAGATAATCAAACATGAATAAAATCAAAGCATAATAAATAAATAAAATAATTGTGTCTTCTCACTAAATAAACAGCTACAAAAGAAGTCCATATTTTTGGATTTTGCATGCTTGGTTATGTGCCTTATTTCTTTTTTTTTCTGAATTATTTTTATTAAACGTTTTAACATCAAAACAACAATGCATAACATCAAAACTTTAAAAGAATAAATGACTATAACAGCAAGAAATTATTAAAAAAAACTAACTAACAAGAACAACTGTTTACAAAGGTGTCTACTATACAAAAATAATTCATAAATCAAACTCAAACAATAATTAAACTAATATAGACTATTTTTCTAGCCATTCTTTAAATTTCAACCAAGCATTATAGAAAGAAATGATTCTGTTTGTTGTTGACTTGATTGTAGCAATTTCAAGTTGACATAAATCATTAGCAATATTCATGAATTTTTTCATAGTTGGAATAGACCAATTCTTCCAGTTTTTGGTAATAACTTTTCTTGCTATTGTTAAAATGCACCATAAAAGAGGGCATTTTATTCTTGTAACACATGCTGGAATTGGTACATTGAATAAAATTAAAGATTTAGTTAAGATAAATTTCTCATTGAATATAGCCTGTAAAAGAGAATTTATGTTATTAACCACCAAGTCCTGTGTGTTATATAAACATACTGTAAAATCATGGTTTTAGTTGTCAAAACATTATGGTGGTGTACAATTTTTTGTGAAATATTGGGTGGTCTTAGTTGTAGGGATGGTTACTACAATATGCTGGCCAATGAAAAATGGAGTACTGCTTTATATTTGTGGCAGGTTATTGTGTCAATTAATTCTGATGAAGTTTCTTGTTTGGAGATGAAAGCACTAAATCCATGGTTGCTTGGCTTTGTGAATAAATGTTTTTGGCATATTTAAAAATTCTTTACTGCCCGGCTTTGCATCCAAGAGATTTTGGCATGTAACCTGTGTTATAGTAACACAGTAACCTGTGTGGGATTGCCTTTATTGGTGCTGTGGTGTCACCAACTGGAGGTCATTGAGTGGTTTATGAAATTTATATTATCCCAAAATGGCTTGAGCAATACACAGTCATGAAACATATGTTGCCAATTAGCCTTAATATTTAATTTGCATCTCCAAAATCTAATATCTTTTTTGTACATTAATTCAGCTCTGTTTGGTGTAATGAAAATTCTATGCATAAATTTCCAATATGGTGAGAAAGTAGTTTGATTTGGTGATACTAGCATTAATTTTTTATCTTTTTCACTGGGAGAGTAATTATTAAGTTTTAAATAGTCCCAATAATATCCTCTATAATATTTTGTTGTACTTTAAACCATTTAATATAGGTTCATAGGTTCATAGGTTGGTACTAGGCTGTCAGCCCTAGAGACTATACAAGCCTAGCCATAACAATTCCCTGGATATTTCTTCCCACAATATTTAATTCCCTGGACCCCTGTCTAGCAGGCAACTGACATGATCCCTGGGGTGAACTTCCTATCTCCCATCCAATCATTAAGGTTCCAAGGAGATGCTCTGCTTGACATGTATGGGCAGTCTATTCCAGAGTATGTGGAGTCTCTGGGTCAGGAACCTATCCCTCCAGCATGTTTTATTCATTGTGATGACAAGGTTTAGTTCCCTGGAGCTTGTGGGCTCTGAGGGATTGGGATTTCTTTAAGTGGAGCATGTCCAACAGCTCAGGGTTTGACATGGCCTTGTATGTTAAGCAGAGATTACCTCTGAGTAGACGATGTGCCACAGAGTATAGCTGGAGTTTTTTTAGACGGTCAGCATATGGCATCTGCTTTAGGCCTGTGATTCTTTTAGTGAGGTATTTATGTGGCCTTTCCAGCTGTTGCAGATGTCTTGTGAGGTACATACCAAATGGGGAGTTATACTCTATAACGGGTCTAATGAGGGATGAGTACAGTGGGCCAATGACCTCCTTTTTTCTGGATGAAAAGCCCTTAGTGATGAGGTGTGCCACATAGAAGGATTTCCTAACTGTTGTGGCAATATGGTTATCGAAGGTGAGACCACTGTCCACCTGTGTCCCTAAGTCTCTCATCACACTTTCGGTGTTTAGTGTACTGCCACCTATGTGGTAATTCATGGGTACATGTTTTTTTCCAAAGTGGATAACTATACATTTCTTGGCATTAAGCTTGAGCCCATGGCTCTGGCACCAAGCATCTGTTTCTGTAAGGCCCTTTTGTAGAATATCCACATCATTTGGGGATTTAATAATGGCTCCCAGTTTGCAGTCTTCTGCATACATACCTATATATATTTTAGATAAAACTCCTTTCCCTATTATGTTCTGGTGCATCAAAATAATTAAAAGATCAATAAACTTAGGAACTGAGTTTCTTAATGTTGTTTGCATTAAATTAATCTTATGTTCAGCTGATTGCCTACAAATTTGGATCTATAGCCACATTTCTTTGTTTATATCAAACTTATTTATAACATAATCCATATTTTGTAGTTGTCCATTATCTATCAATTGATGTCAATATGCCAAGTTGTTTTTCCTTTAATTGTAATCATTTTTGGTAAATTGAATGTACTGATATTATTCTGAGCATAGGCTATAGGAAATAATAGAAAGAGTTTATATTCTGGACTCTTGTAAATAATTTTTAAAGGTGTTTAACATTGTAGAAATATAACAGTACCAGGAATACTACTCACAGCTGAAGGTGCTCTCACCAAACAAAAAGAAGAAAAGTTGTCAGGCAATATGGTTATCGAAGGTGAGACCACTGTCCACCTGTGTCCCTAAGAACTTCTTCATCACACTTTCGGTGTTTAGTGTACTGCCACCTATGTGGTAATTCATGGGTTGACATGTTTTTTTCCAAAGTGGATAACTATACATTTCTTGGCATTAAACTTGAGCCCATGGCTCTGGCACACAAGCATCTGTTTCTGTAATTTTGTAAAATATCCACATCATTTGGGGATTTAATAATGGCTCCCAGTTTGCAGTCTTCTGCATACATACCTTTATATATTTTAGATAAAACTCCTTTCCCTATTATGTTCTAGGTCAGCATAATATTGAACTAAAATGTATATCTGATGTTGTAGAATTCTTTGGAGCTGTTTTTAGATAAATTTTGTTGTTTGTTTTGAATGATTGTTAAGATTCATTATTACATTGCTATGTGCATAATTTATATGAACAGTTTTAGGTAATGCATTTCAAACTGTTTTTTAAACTGTTTTTTAAACTGTTTAGATTGTTTTTTGTCTCTATGACTACTAATTTATAATTGATTAATTGCATTTGTATGTTTAATGAGCCCTTTAAAGCTGTATATAAGCACTACAGATTTCATTTTGAATTGATATCTGAAGAAGCATAGCTTGGCTATGCGAAAGCGCTCATTTCATGTTATTTGAATAAAAGTTCTTGCTGTTTTTGAAGGATTGCCTATGGTCATTACTTGGGAGTTGCTGTAACCTATGTCCTGCTGATATTCGTGGTGGCTGCTTTCACATTGTAGAAATATAATAAGAATTAATTGATTTGCTTTTACGTTAAGACAACTAGTCTTTTAGTCCCCAATGAAAATTATTTAATATTTTATAATGATGTGGCTTTATTAGATGATTAGAGTTTAACCAGATGCTGTCTTGAATCTCTTTCCACATGGTGTTATAATTAATATTTAACCATAAAGTTATTGTCTTAATGAATGATGATAAATAATATATTTTTAAATCTGGTAAACCAATACCACCCAATGACCACTCTCTTATGTGATGGTTTAAAGCCAATCTAGGTTTGTTAGGAAGTTAAAGAAATCTCAAGAGCAAAGAATTAAACTCTTTTGCACAATCTTTAGAGGGAGGAAGAGATAAAGATTGTATTATATATAAAAGTTTTGGAAGAAAATAACTTGTTCCATTTATTAATGTGATGCTTTATTGTATTTTATTTATTTATTTGTTTATTGTGTTTGTTTACAGGGAAAGTCCACTGGGCCTAAAAGAGCCCATTTTCAGTGGAGGCCTGGGGAGAAACCCTCCTACAAGAACATAGATACAGAAAATATTAAAAATTAATTGGTACAAAAGTAGATATGGTGTTACACATAGTGCTTACAGTAATATATACAGAATATATGGATTCACTATGTAATTTTGAAATACTGAAATCCCAAATTTCAGTATTTCGAAATTACATAGCTGAACACACAAAACACCGAAACCCTAAAACCGCGAAATTCAAAATCCTGACAGTACACTACAGATACAGCACACACAAACACATACACATAATTTCCCCCAACTCAAATATATTATCCTACACTACAGATAAGCCCTGCACACCCCCCACAACCCCCACTTATATATACTAACTCCTAGATCGCACAATCAGACACACACAGGTAACTCACTCCCACACATTATACACACCCTCTCACACACACATCACAGTCAAAACACACACTGACAGACACTAAAATCCCTAACCAACACACATACAAATACATACATACCCAAACTCACATCTTACCATTCACACACCACAACACCAGAAGCGCTAATTCAAAATCTCCGTACTTCAGGATTTTGAATTTCACCCTTCTGGTGTTCCTGGATTTCAAGACTTCGCTATTATAATTTTGAAATACTGAAATTCATGATTTCAGTATTTCAAAATTAAATAGGGAACCAGAATATATACATAAAAGCAGGAATTTTGTTGGTTGCCAGATGAATTCAATCAGAGAGGTATAAACAGAGACATACCAATCAGCATTATTGTACCAGTATCAACAAGTGATAAAAAATAATAATTATAGGGAAAATATCATCAGTCAGCAGTAGCAAAAAGCAGAAGAGTTTAGTTATCATATAAGAAGAAGGAGGAGGTTATGTTATAGAGCAGGTACATAGCCAGGAAGAGTTGAGATGATTTTTCAGTATTGGTTTGAAGGTGGTGGTGGTTTAAAGTATCATTATAATTAAGAGCTATTATATTTTTAATATTATATCAAAGTTATCCCTAAGTAGTTAATCTTTTTATCTTCTACAATATGCTTAGAGAATTGTTTGTCTATTTTATAAGTATTTCAGTTTATAGGTAAAATTATAGTTTTATTTTCATTGAAATCAAGTCCTGATTTCTTCTGAAAAGTCTTTATTGCATTGAATACAGTAATAACAGACATATTATAATCATTCAGAGTTAATAGGATGTCATCTGCAAACAGTTGTATTTTGATGTTTAATTTCTTGTTTATTTGTATGCCACATATATTTATATTTGATTTTATATAGTTTGTAAATAGTTCCACAATTACAATAAAAAGTAATGGTGACAGACTGCTTAATACCTTTAGAAATCATAACTGACTCAGAAGTGTAAAATCCTATTTTAATGTAAGAAAATAATTTTCATAAAGAAGTTTAGTAAGTTGTAAAAAAATTTTAAAAAGCTACATTCCTTCAAGACTGATAATAAGTACCCCCAGTTAACTGAATGAAATGCAATATTAATATCTTGACTTACTAAAGTTAACTTTTCTTTTCTATTATTAGCATAATCTATTATTATTAATACTCTTTTAATGTTATCATAGGAATTCCTATTCATTATGAAACCAGTTTTAGCTTCATTTATTAGTATAAGAAGAAATTCCTTTATTCTGCATGCATAAGTTGCCATGAATATTTTATATTCTATATTCTATATTTAATAGTGAAATTGGTCTATCTGATGAGCATTTTTTTATCTTTGTTAGCTTTTAAAACTGGAGAAATAAGGGTGTATTTCCAGGATGGTGGAACCTTTGCTAGTCCTTTAACTATTGAGTATACTTTCAACAAGACACTTAAAGCATCTTTAGACATTGGTTTATATAATTCAAGTATTATACCATCATTTCTAGGAGCTTTATTAGGTTTTAATTTATTACTTTGAGTTTTGAGCTCAGGCATTGATATGAACATAAAAAAATAATTTAATCTGATCTTCCAATAATTTATTTTTAATATGATTTTTTATAAATGTTTTAATTACATCTTTGGGGTCCATTGTTGGATTATATTGATTAATTTTATTAAAATGAGTCCTAAATACACCTGAAATATCTTCTATTTTGGTAACCTTTTTTACTATTTCAAAATGTAACTCTTTGATGTGATTAGATTTAATAATCACTTTTGTTCTAGTTGCTAGTTACATATTCTTAGGATTTATAGAATATGTATTCATTTTGATCTTTTCTAGATTAATCATAGTTTTGTGTTGTAGAATTTCTAAGTACTTAGTATTTAATTTATTAAATTTCCCTGTTAAGTTCTTATTCCATTTTTGACTTTAGAATTTTAACTTATCAATTTTTTCTTGTAAATCTAACAGTTCCTTGTTCCATTGCTTTTGCCTTTGAACATACCAACTTATAATTTTACCATATAAGTATGTTTCCAAAGAGCTTCATATAAGTATCTCTGATGTATTATCTACACAATTAATATCAATAAAAGTCTAAGTTTCTTTATTAAAAATTTCTTAAATTCTTTCATACTGGTTATATATGCAGGTGTCCTTTTAATGGTAGTATTATTATTAATATTTAGCATGGCTTCAAACATAATTGCATTATGATCTGATAATGGACAGGAGAGTACTTTAAACTTACCTAGTCTTTTGGCTATAACATTTGAAATATATACTCCATCTATTCTGGATTTTTGTTCCATGTCTATGTCAGAAATGTGTACAGAAAATTGAATTTGCCACCAAAAATTAATTAACATCTGTAATATTAAATAACTTTACAAATTGCATTAAGGCTTCTATTTCTTAATAGTATTAGAGTCATTATTATGTAATATAAAATTAAAATCTCCTGCAAGAATAATACTTCCTTTTGAAATTTGAATTATCTCTTCCAATTGATGCTTAACAGCTTTTACTCCAATTTCAGGAATTCAATAAAAAATAATAAAAATATATATTTTCTTCTGATTTCTAAAGTCACTGAGATCAACATTCTCCTCTCATCATTATATATACTTAGAATTGTAAGTGTTGGTATAGAATTCTTCCATAATATAGCCACCCCTCTTTTTTTCTGTTTATAATGAGAACAGTTTAATACTTTGTATCAACTCTGCCTATATCCTCTTGTATTAAGTGTGTTCCTGTAAGAAAGTAATCTGAGACTTGAATATCTTTAGGTATTTGTTTCAGCTACCCCTCTTGCATCCATTGTTCAATCCATTAACATTAATGGATATGCAATTTAGATATGTTATACTGTAACTAAAAACAACAGACAAATAGCACCAGTAAGTATTCGTAAATATGACACTGCTAATGAACCATTTCTATATGTTCTGAACTGCTTATTTATAAATATAAATCTAACATCTTTAAAATTAAAATGATCAACTATACCAGTACTATTAATAACAGTAGACACCAATAAAAAAATAAATATTAAAAAATACTAAACATAAATTTTTGATTTTCCTTTCTCTTTTCATGGAGTATAATACTCCTGGTTTGAATAGCAATCCTACCCAAACACACCCACCAATCAACAAATAGAAGTCAAACACTCCTCCACTACTATTGAAATTTAGGTTGAATGAAAGGTCTTAATTATTGAAAAAAGTAAGAGAAAAATCATCAGATTATATATTATTATATTGAAAATTTAAGTAAGCATTAACTAAGTATAATAAATGTAATATGTTATGATATAACACACAGTATATTCAATTAATTCAGTTCTAACTTGTAGTACTTATCTGGTATTATAAGCATACAGATCACTTGTTTCAGTTTAACAAAATGTATATTTTAAAGTTAAATGTATGTATATGAAAAAGTAAGTAGCAGTGCAAACAATATTATTGTTTCTTATCTTCATATATTTCTAATATATAACTAAATATTACTATCTAAATAAGTAAGATGTTGGTACAAAATAAATTATCAAACTACAGGACTATGCATGTTAGAATTTTAAGGTAAATATATACCTCATTCCAAAATAACTTCACTTATAATTAAAATAAGAGAGCTTCATAATCAGATTGACCTTTAAAGCAATATATCTCTTATTAAATATAGCTATCCTATGACTATACAAGTGAAGAACTCAACCTACTGCGAGAAAGAATTAGAAGCACAAAACAGTCTCAACAATAGTTGTCAGACAGGTTTGACATATTAAATTCATTACTAAAATTCCCCATTCTTGTTATACAAATGTATAATAAAAAGGAAACATTGTCATAATAAAATTCTCATTGGTCAAAAATTAGCCTATATTAATATTGTGTATGTAAACCATTTAAAAACTATCTTAAAATCTAATAATTATTAAAGTAAATTACCACAGTAGTCAGCTTCCACCTATATAAGTGTTACATACATACATACATGCTAAAACTACAGAGTTAGCTCAAGACAACATAAATATCATTCCCACATACCAATCTAGATACAGTTTGGTTTCATGTGTTTTTTATTTTAACCTGTTGCACAGAGAACATCTACCTACTCACAGGGAATTGTTTACTAAAAAATAAAACATTTTGAATTTCTGCTGTGAAGAATTTTATTTGGTAACATAATCAAAGCATGCTTAAAAATGTACATCTGCAATACTGAAGCATGATTTGCTTAATTACAGTGCCTACTCTATTAGCATTATTTCATGAAATAACATTAGGGAATACTTCAAATTATACAGTCTCAGGGAACTCTCAAATATCAGTGAGTCAGCCTCTGTCATCCTTTACCAGCCTTTAAAAAAACATACAATATTGGCCAAACAAATCCATACTCCCATTGCTCCCACCTGCTGGACAACTTCTGATGGTCTGGTAACATCAAAAACAGATACTGTCAACAACTTCTTCTTCTTTCAGCTCCTCCCATTAGGGATCACCACAGTGGATCATCTGTTTCCATTTCTTCCTGTCACCTACATTTTGCTCTGTCACACCAGCCACCTACATGTCCTCTCTCACTGCATCCATGAATGTTATCTTAGGCTTTCCTCTTTTCCTCTTACATGACAGGCCATACTTAGCATCTTTCTCCCAATATACCAGCATCACTCCTCAGCACATGTCCAAACCAGTGCAATCTCACCTCTCTGGCTTCATCTCCAAACCGTCCAACCTGAGCTGACCCTCTAATATACTCATTCCTAATTTTATCCATCCTTGTCACACCTGATGCAAGTCTTAACATCTTTAACTCTGCCACCTCCAGCTCTGACTTCTGCCTTTTTGTCAGTGCCACTATTTACAATCTATATAACATAGTTGGTCTCAGTATCATCTTGTAGACCTTCCCTGTAAGTCTTACTGGTACCTGTCTGTAATGAGTCACTCCTGACACTCTTTTCCTCCCACTCCACATTGCCTACACTCTCTTCTACACCTCTCTTCCACATTCATCATTATTCTGAACTGTTGATCACAAGTATTTAAATTCATCTACCTTCTCCAACTCTACTTCCTGTATCTTCACCATTCCTCTGTCTACCATCTCATTCACACACAAATATTCTGTCTTAGTCCTGCGGACCTTCATTCCTCACCTCACCAGGGTCTCCTCAACCTGTTCCCTACTCTCACTACAGATCACAATATCATCCACAAACATCATAGTTCATTGGGACTCCTGTCTGATCTTGTCTGTCAACTTGTCCATCACCATTGCAAATAAGAAAGGGCTCAGAGCTGACCCTTGATGTAATCCCACCTCCACCTTGAATGCATTCATCACTCCTACCACAGACCTCACCACTTTTCCACTTCCCTTGTACATATCCTGTACCACTCTTACATACTTTTCTGTCACTCCTGACTTCCTTATACAATACCAAAATTCCTCTCTAGGAACCCTGTCACATGCTTTCTCTATGCCCACAAAGAGACAATGAAACTACTTCTGACCTTCTCTCTACTTCTCCATCAATACCCTCAGAGCAAACATCACATCTGTAATGCTCTTTCCAGGCATAAAACCATAATGCTGATCACTAATCAACACCTCCCTTCTTAACCTATCTTCCACTACTCTTTCCCATAACTTCATGCTGTGGCTAATCAATTTTATCCTTCTGTAGTTGCTACAGCTCTACACATCACACTTAATCTTAAAAATAGGTACCAATAAACTTCTCCACTCCGCAGGCATCCTCTCAAACAATCTGGTTAAAAACTCCACTGCCATCTCTCCTAAACACCTCCATGCTTCTATAGGTATGCCATCTGGACCAACAGCCTCTGCATTCTTCATCCGCTTCATATCTGTCCTTACTTCCTTCTTGCTAATTCATTGTACTTCCTCAGTTAATCCCCACATCGTCCAACCTTCTCTCTCTCTCTCTCTCTCTAATTCTCTTCATTCATCAGCCCCTCAATGTACTCTTTCCATTTACTCAGCACACTCTCTTTCCTTGTGAGCACATTTCCCTCATTATCCTTTATCACCCTAACCTGCTGCATATCTTTCCCAGCTCAGTCACTCTGTCTAGCCAATCAGTGCAGGACTTTTTGTCCCTCCTTAGTGTCCAACCTTTCATATAACTTACCATATGCCTTATTCTTAGCCTTTGCCACCTCTCTCTTCACCATACACCTCATCTCCTTGTACTCCTGTCTACTTTCTTCATCTGTCTGACAATTCCACTTCTTCTTCAACAACTTCATCCTCTGTATACTCTCCTGTGCTATCTCATTCCACCACTAGGTCTTCTTGTCCTCCTTCCTCTGTCCAGATGTCACACCAAGCACCTTTCTAGCTGTCTCTCTTACCACCTTTGCTGTAGTTGCCCAGCTATCTGGTAACTATTCACTGCCACCCAGTGCCTGTCTTAACTCTTCCCCAAACTCCACCTCAGAATCATCCTTTTTTAGCTTCTACCATTTGATCCTTGGCACTGCATTCACTCTCCTCCTCTTCTTGATCATCAACGGCATCCTACAGACCACAATCCTATGCTGCCTAAATACGCTTTTCCCTGTCACCCACTTTACAATCTCCAATCTACTTCAGACTGGCCCTTCTGCATAGGATATAATCCCCCTGTGTGTATCTTCCCCCATACTTGTATGTCACCTTATGCTCCTCCCTCTTCTTAAAATATGTATTCATCACAGCCATGTCCATCCTTTTCACATAATCTACTACCATCTGACCTTCTGCATTCCTCTCCTTGACACCATACCTACCCACCACCTTCTCATCCCCTCTGTACCCTTCACCAGCATGCTCATTGAAATCCACTCCAATCACCACTCTTTCACCCTTGGTTACACTCACCATCACTTCATCCAACTCACTCCAAAATTTTTTCTTTCTCATCCATCACACACCCAACTTGCGGGAGCATATACACTAACAACATTCATCTTCTCACCGTCAGTTTCCAGCTTCATAAATATCACTTTGTCTGACACTTTTTTCACTTCCAAAACACTATTTACATACTGTTCCTTCAGGATAACCCCTACCCCATTTCTCCTCCCTTCCACACCATGGCAGAACAATTTGAACCCACCTCTGATACACATGCCCTTACTCCATTTCCATTTGGTCTCTTGCATGCACAATATATCAATCTTCCTTCTCTCCATCATATAAGCTAGGTCTCTCCCTTTACCAGTCATACTGCCAACAATCAAAGTTCCTAACCTCACTTCCAAACTCCTAATCTTCCTCCTCTCCTCCTGCCTCTGGACAAGCCTTCTCCCTCTTCTTGTCCTTCTCCTTCAGCCAACTGTAGCTCAATTTCCACCAGCACCTTGTTGGCTAACAGTACTGGTGGTAGTCATTGTTAACCTGGGCCTTGACTGATCTGGTATGGAAATCTGTATTGTTGTCTGCATATGTGATCTGGCAAAATTTTTCACCAGATGCCCTTCCTGATGTAACCCTTCCCATTTATCTGGACTTGGGACTGGCACAAAGAAATACACGGGCTTGTATATCCCCAGTGGCTTGGTTAGATACTGTTACCCTAACTTGTATTTCTTTTGAGAACCCAGACTTCAAAAAGATTCAATCCCATTCTCAAAGAGCATTTAACTGTGTTGCTTTAAGTCTTTGATTCTGCATGTCATCATGGAAAAGCAAAATCCCTCTGTCAGCTGATAAAAGTAATCATGCCATCTAAAATTAATTGAATAATGAAACTATTCCTACCTTAACGCTGATAGTGTTCTTCATTTTCAATATAATTCACTTTAAATTTCACAAAATCTTTTTGACGTGTATACTGAAAATTTATTAAAAGTCACTGCTTAATTAATATTATAAGTTTCAATGTATATACTTTCATCATAATAAAAGGATGCCTTTAAATTTCTGCTTTTTATTTGCCCTTTGACCTCTCACACAAGATGTCATATTTGTGTGCTTCCTCTTTAACTTATAACCAACACTTCCCTTCTATAGTAATCTATAAAATGCACAAACAAGCCACGCAACCTCAGCAAGAAATTATGTAAAGTCCAAGCTGCTCAAGAGAAGAAAAACTAACAAGGAGAGAACTATTCAAGTAAGTGCATGGCTGCTTTCTTGAAATAAATCACAGCAAAATGTAAATCAACTGTATCATCATCCTGTACCCTTCTCTTTCCTAACACGACACTAATATAACACAGTAAAAATAAATAAATTAAATACATTCATAAATCATAAAGGGGAAGAAAGGGTTTCTTACATAACAAACATCCTCATTAGGAACCACCCTTCAAGAGCAAATAGACATTCCGCAAACAAACAGCAGTCAAAATAACATTCCATAAAGCTGACAATTCCACTATCATTTAAAATGCCATTTTTGTTTTAAAGTTATTCCAAGCAACCAGATCTAATAAATCAGTATTTCTATATAAAGTACACTTATAAAACTAAGCACTGTATTCAACAATTGTGTATATATCATAAGAAAAGTAAACAGCCAGTATAATACATAACACATATGCTTTTACATTTTGAAACTTTAGGTAGTTCATTTGTGACTAAAAGGCAACATTATAAATTTCAGAGCTATCAAATATTATTATATCAATTATATTCAAATAGATATGAATTACTTTTTCATTAGTTATCATATTTGTTCTGATGAGACACATTTATAGAAAAGGAAACCTGGATGTAGAATAACTACTGACTGAGTTTCACTAGTAATAATATTAACTTAACAACTGCATGTTTATTAAATTAGAGATACATGTTAGATATTTACAACTTATTTATTTTCTAGTCTTTAGTGAAATTTTTATGATCATCAGTGTTATGCATTAAAAAAAACTAAAGCTTCATTTTTTCAATTTTATCCAATAATTTTTTAAGAATGTCATAGCAGCAGCTAGGTTTTCAAGTGTTTTGATTTCATCTGAAAGTAATATTTTATGTCTAGCAGGAAACAGCAAATGAACTATAATCAGTCTTTTCTTGAGTGGTTTTATCAGTGGTAAAAAAAAACTTTCTTTTAGTCAGCAGAGCAGAAGAGTAGTCATTATCAAATCTTATTGTGTTGTCATTTAACTTAATAGGAGATTTAGATCAAGCTGTTTTAAACATTAGTTATTTGTCCTGACTAGAAAAGAGTCTAACAATTATAGATCTCAGTGGAGGACTATTGCTAGATGAAAAAGCAACCAGAGATCTATGCACTCTTTCTATACCATACAACATAGATTCAGGTAAATTTAAAGTCCTAGGAAGCCAAGATGTAAGAAAGATTACCATATTTTCTTGTTCTATTTTTTCTGGCAGACCAAAAATTTGAATGTTGCTTCTTTTTGCTTTATTTTCTAGATCATCAATTTATTTAATAATAAGTTATTTTGCTTCAGTAGAAATTCTATATTAATTTCATCTTCTGACATTTTCCTTCCATGTTATTTAGAGCATCTTCTATTCCAGATATCTCAGCTTTCTGCTTTTATAATGTCTTATGTAATTGTTCCATTTGTTTGAACATTTTCTTTAAAGTTCCCGTGGATTTACTAAACTTCCATGCAGGACTAATCTAGTCCTGCACGGAAGCAGCAGTTTAAGAGAAGGATGGCAGCGTGCCATGCATATTAATGCAGGCGAGCTACCTGAACTCCTAATGCTACATGGAGCGTGGACGAGTGCAGGGGGCATGTCTGAGAGCAGAGCTCTCAGAATAAACATGCCCCTGCAAAGTAGAACAGAAGAAAGTGTAAATAAATGAGTGAGACCGCTCATAGGTGTCCACATATCCCCACCAACAGTCCCCATGTGTTCAACAGCAACAGTACATTTAAATAAAATGAAAAGACCCTTTTATTTATTTCTTTTAAAACCCCAAGTACAGCTAACCATAGGTGCGTGGGTGTGCCCATTGCCTAGCTATGGTTAAAGCAGCTGAAAAGGCTGACGAGGATAATAAGAAATATATATGCAAATGAAGCAGCACAGCAATATTGTAGTGGTTAGAGCATCTACCTAATGAGCAGGCATGCCTGGTTCTTGTCCACTGCAGCACATATTATTTTCCATGTGAAATCTGTATATGAACATAATTTTACATCTTTTGCCATATAACCTACATAATAACATTTAAATGTGAACTGGAGTACTGCATGAAATGTACATGTGAAGTGTCAGTGTCATAATGAATTAGGCACTAGCAAGCAGGTTTAAGCACAAATAAGCAGTAGTAAGCATATATAAGCACTAGTAAGCATATTTAAGTGCATTGCCTACACAGATTAAGCAAAGTAGAAGCTAACTGAGTGTAACAAACTGTAACCGGAGGTTAGCAGTGCTTACCATCATGCAAACCTGCTTACAACTGCTTTAAAGTGCCTTAATCACTCTGGATCCAATGGCCCATGTTCTGCCCAGCAACAAAATAAACTGTCTATGTAAGGCTCAAACACAGGACCCTGTATACTATAGTCACAGCAGTTAACCACTAAGCCATCATAGCAATAGATATGCATGAGGTATCAGCAAACTAATCCTAACCACAGGAAAATCAAACCAAACATGTGAACTGAATCTATGTACAGTGTGATGTTGGATAACCTGCCACAGAACATAAATATGTGAACTGGAGTACTGCAGTAAGCATAGATTTGAGGTGTTATGGTAATAAAGCATTGAAGTTCCCAGGACCCCATACAGTGTATGTACACATGAATCACAGATACCAGACACATATATAACCAGTAATGAAGAATAAATCATTGACAAATGGCAAATATAGTGATAATCAACTATGAAGCAATGCTAACCACATCACAGCTCATGTTAGTAAGTGTAAGCAATGTGTAGGGGAGCCAATTCAATCTCCATAGTGGTATAGTTCTTTAAACAGTGCCAACCTTATGTAAACAGGTATGCCCATAGCTTAGCCTTTTCTAAACTGGCCAATCATGGCAAAGTGCGGGAAAATGGCCGTATTTAAACCCCACAGGTGGGAATATGTCTCATAACTGGTTGTAGCTTCCCACTGCAGGCAGAATGTGTGGGTGAAGGCACTCGATTCAGAGCACAGTGCTGGGGCATCCAGGCATCAAAATTCATGGTATGGCTCCTGGTAAAACACCATGATCAGAGACTACTGCAAGGCAAGTGGGCTTGCAGTACAAAATGGAGGCCTGGGACAGTCTCATCCGTGACCTCACCAGTGCCACAGATATCCCCCGGACTGGTGAGCAGGTCAGGCACCACCATGCTGACCTGAAGTGGCAGAGGGGGGATGTCCTGGAACAGTGGCTCCAAGAGTGTTGGCAGATGTGCTCCAGTACTAAGTACACATTCTACTAAGTAGAAAATAATTGCCTAGCTTGTGTATACTATGGATAGGCATGGCTAAATATCAATGCATTTCTCTGACAGCTGCAGATGAGTGGGGTGCGAACCAGCAAGCCCATGATGCTAGGTTGCAAAGGCTGCGTCATGAGGCAGGTTAGTAATCAGTCTGCATGTACTGTCTTAAAGATTATAAGAGCCTTAGAAAGTGTTGTACCAGTAGAAATAAATGTGTTAATAGTCTGTGAATAAAGGTATAACCAATAAACTAACACGAGTCCAGTACTACGTAATAAGTGCAGCAATCTTTTTAATAACTTAAAAAGCTGATAAATGAGCGCTTTCGTCTGAGACACAGACTTCTTCAGATGAAAGCACTGGTGCCAAAAACCTAGTTATGTACATATTTACTAATACAATAATCAATTTATTGCAAAGGTTTATTGGTTAATTGATTGGTGATTATTGTATTAGTAAATATGTATATAACTAGGTTTTTGGCACCAGTGCTTTCATCTGAAGAAGTCTGTGTCTCAGATGAAAGCGCTCATTTATCAGCTTTTTAAGTTATTAAAAAAGATTGCTGCACTTATTACGTGGTACTGGACTCGTGTTAGTTTATTGGATTTTTTAATAAAGGTATAACCCCTGGAGTGCTTCTGTTTACTCTTCTCTCATATGTTTGCGATCTGTTCCATACTATAAATAGTACTATTGTATCTTAAGCAGTGTCACCCACACCATGGTATGCAGATAAAATGGGTATGAAGTTCTGCATAACAATGTTGGAAGTGCCAAGAGGTCAGTCATATGGTATCAGTTAGGGATACTTAAAAAACAGTCGAAAGCTGTACATCAGTTCCCTGATAGCACAGTTCACTGTGATGTTAGCAATAATTTTTTGTCACACACAGCAGGGGTTTGAGTCCTGGGAGTGCTACTAAATTGTATGCATAATCGTACCCCACAACTGTACAGACTGTGATACAATGTTCAGATAGAAAGCTGTATGCATAATTACACCCAACTGTACAAAATTTGCTTGAATGTTCAAATTGTAAGTTGTATGCATATTTATACCCCACAACTGTTCCAATCTGTCCAGCTTGTCCAGATAAGTGGCCCATATCACCAGCTTGGTACCCTGTTCCCCTGAAAATTCAGTGTGATGATCCAAGAAATGTAGGCAGCTGTCAATGACATATAACTGATAGTCAAACGTGTACATAGTCAGAGAATGTATATGAAAACAAACCTGTCATTCTAGCACCTCACCCAATGTGTATGACAGCAATTCTCAACATATGTTGCATTAACACCTGCAGCCTGTCACGCCTGCATTTAACACACAGGTCATGTATATAATAATCTATAAACATACCAGTGTACAATATAAGGCCATTGTGTAGTGTAATAATACATGTATGGGAAAGATCACTGCAGTGACTAAGAATGTTGCGAAAACTACAAGGATATCGTAGTTGTTAATTGAATCCACTCTCTCTCACCCCTACCGTATGTGCATAATAACCCAATGACACTCCTCAACTGGTATGTGTACACTCCAAACATTTTTGGGACATATGTCCTAATGGTTAATAAATATTCACATTTGTTTCTATGCATGTGCCATGTTAAAATACACCCATATTGGTGGCCTGTTGCCATCAATGAAACCCGCATGCTCCTGTAATGGCCACTGTTGTTCCATATATGCATGTGTTCTGCTTGCTCTGCAACTGTGTTAAATCTGGTGTTTTGGGTTAATGGGAATACCTATGCATGCTATTATAACTAATCCTGAATGCTGTTGACTGCTACTAACCCATATCTGCCATAAACGTGCGACAACACAGCTCGTATGGGAAGGCCAGTCCCAGCGGACCCACCTGTCCCACCTCAGCTGGTGACGGCACCGGGCACCAGCACATCTGAGGCCCAGCCTGGGACCTCATCCTCCATGGGTCCTGCACCACCTTCGGGAGAAACTGTTGCAGGAGATGTGGCTCACCCTCCCTCTTGGAGCAGGCTTGGAGGGGAACCTGTCACCCGTCAACAGGTCTGGGCCATAGTGTGTAGGGAGCTCGATCTGGAGTATCGAGAGGGTCTAAGCCAGCTTGAAGCCCGAGTGGCGCTATTAGAGAGTGAGCCTGCCCTTTCTACACAGCCCCCAGCACAGCCACCTTTGGAACCATGAAGGTGCAGTGGTGACTGCCCATGGGTGGAAACCTCAGTCCCACTGTTTCCAGTTGGGGGCTCATGGGCTTGTGACTTCCAAACACCCCCTCCCTGTCCAAGGTGTTTACCCCCCACATGTGTCATATACCGGCCCTGTATGCATCTTGTGTGTCTTGTCTGTTAACCTACCCCATCTCCTTCCCCAAATATACCTACTACCCCTCCCCAACATCCCACTCTCACCTGAAAAAAAAAGGGAAATCTGTTCCCACATAAAAAGCTCACCCCATACATAGCTGTCCATTTTGCACACGTGTCCACTGGACAAATGTAATCTGGTCTAATTGGCATCACAATGAATATAAGTTGTCCTCGTCCTCTCCCAGGGGTTTGAGGGTCCAAAAGTACCTGCAAATATAGTGTATATGCACAGCTTTTGCTGTAGAAGAAATGGGCAGTTATGGACCTTTCCTATACCCTTCCTGCACATGCCTAGCTATTTTCCCTACTGTCTTTCCCTCTTTGTGTCCCATTTTTCACCACTTTCCTATCAATCCCTTTTTCTTTTCTTTTAAAGGAATTAGTGCAGGGGTAAGCAGCAGTAAGCACTGTTGAGCAGCGGTAAGCAGGTTTGTGTAGGCTTGCACAAGGGTAAGCTATGTCTACACAGGTTGAGAAATCTGAAGTCAACTGACTGTAGGAAAACATAAGCAGAGTCTGGCAGTGCTTACCGTCATGCAAACCCGCTTACAACTGCTTAAAAGTGCCTTAATCACACTGTATCCAATGACCCTTGTTCTGCCTAGCAACAAAATAAGCAGCCTCTGCTAGGATCAAATCCAGGACCCTGCTCACCATAGTCAAAGTGATTTACCACTAAGCCATCTCAGATATACATATCCTTGATGTATTCACAAACATATCATCCAGCCCAGTCATTCAACAGTACAGAGAATGTATTCCAAAATGTAGATGTATGTGTGTGAGTAAATATATTAATGTCTAAACAGTTACAACATATTGATATATGTATATATATATATATATATATATATCTATATACAGAGAGAGAGAGAGAGACATATAAATATTTATGAACATATAAATATGCAAATGCCTTCATCTATAGATATATATGTCCACATCTACATGTCTAAATATATACGACAGGTTATATAATTATGTCAGCAGCTATATACATATGTATATATATATATATATATATATATATATATATATATATATATATATATATATACATATATAAGTATATACGGACATACATCTGTAGATAATGGGGAAATAATAAAACATATATGTCCTCATGCAACGTTAATGGGGTTGAAAGGCCCCACACAATATAAGTCTGGTACATATAGGTATATCCCCCCAGCCAAGCACGACCCCCCTGTAATACAGTATCAACTGTTGCAGATCCCATAACCAGGACCAGACACAACATGGCCATCCCTAGGATACATATACACAGACACATATATGCAGATACAGGTGTGTATATATATATATATATATATATATATATATATATATATATATATATATATAGATATGTAACTACACATACACACACAGAGATTTGTACAGTAATATACATATGTAGTACATGCACACAATATGGAGCAGCCAGTAACCAACTGAAAACTGTATGAGCCACCCATACGAATGACATTCATAGCCTGCAACATATACCCGCAGTGATATTAAAGGGTATAACACCACACACAGGTGTGCATAAATGAATGTGAAAGCTTTATTTGTGTACTATGACAGTTGTATATGCCATGTCATATAGCTGTTTAGACACTGACATCTATATGAGCAGTGTAATGCAACTGTGAAACAGTTATACTAAAACAGTAGTCTGGAAAGGTTGACATATGTTGCTGTGCAGGCCGAGGCCTCCAAGTAGTACATTAGTAATGACAGACAGGGCCACAGCATACCAGTCAATCACCAGTACGTAATGCAGATGTATAGGTCAGCAGCCTCTATCTACTCTCTGTACACAATCCCTAGGGGGGACAGACCCCCAGATGACACAATGGGATGTATCTGTTACATAACAAGGCATACCTGACACCATCACAATCACACTGACAAACAGAACATCCCATATGGCAGGAGGCAGTAGGCCTGCATTTAACCAAGGTGGATTGTATGGTAAAGTACATCCCGATACCTTAAGGCAGCTTATCCCAGATACCCACACATGTTGTAACAGCCTAGGTTAGTCATGGTGCACCCCCCTACACTCAGTAATACTGAGCCATATACCACTGTAACATGCACTGGCCTCTGGAGTGCATTGTATTGTGTAGGTGAAACCCAGTCATATATGGTCCCAACCCCCCAGTATGTGTGGGGGACACAACAGCAGTGGAGTGATGGCATGAATGACAGCATGACATACACACAGCCCACTACTTAACAACCCCTGACAGCATGTCATATGTGCAAAGCCTGGTATGTAGGTGGAGGACAGAGGCTGGAACACAGGCACATATGTGTAAAACTGTTGTCATACAGTAAGCAAGATATGTATATATGTACATATCTATATGGATATATGTATACTTATTTATACATATATGTTCACCATATGTCCTGCACATGGAGTGGAGCCCTACCTCAGCCCCAATAGTCCCAACCTCTTAATATATTTGTAGACTATTGCTACTGTAATAGGGATTGTCTTCACAGAAATGGTGTGTGTGTGGGAGGCCACATCTGCTGTTAACACGTGCGCCATTGGCTACTTACAGACATCCTATAGTCATCATAGTACAGTACCACTGCTAGCACAGTAACACCCCTGTGGATTACAGCTGCAATATGGCCAATATATGTGGACAGTCTGACATGCTTGGGTCAGTTCAGGGGTATACACAGAACCCCTTCATGCAAGACATGTGGACCAGGCCTGTCAATGTGGATGTTACCAGCCATGTAGATGGGTATAACACGTACATACTGGCATACATTTGCCCCCATAGGTTATGCATTCATACACCCCTGTCTGTCCTGACACATAATAACCACTGGTACAGAGGTGCCATGGCCACATACTATCCACTAGTTACTGACATGCATCTGAACAGCATCCCACTGCTTTGTCCGACATACATGACTGTCATGGTGGCCAGGCAGCAGTACATTTGGCAAGTATCTGGACATGACATCTCACTGGAGAAGTACAGTAAGCTGCTAGGCATATAACAAAGCACAGTGCAGGCTGCAGGCAGACTGACTCAACACTGGGCTACATCTCCTATGTGGGAATACACATGTACCTGAATAGGCAGCAGGCTCTACAGGCATGTTGCATCACAGAGTAACAGACACCTGTGTGAAAGTGCTAACCACAACTAATGTGAACAAAGCCAAAGCCACATATGGTAAGCTAGCATACTATCACAGTATATGGACTATCTGATGTACACCATACTCATATGAGCCACTCACACAACAACCCTACATATAATGGGCTGCTACACAGTGTGGTCCGATGGCTGTCTGTGGTTTGGGACATGTGTGTGTCCGCCCCTACAAACATGTAATCTGATAGGGTGACATACAGTGGAGCAGCATGTAACATCAGATAGAACAGGACCAAAAACAATGACATCTACCACAGTCTCTACACAGGCCAAGGTATATATGCACTATACACACACTGTCAACAATTACCAGACTTACACATACCTCAGTACTGTACACACAACCACAGAATGCCCAGGCTATGTCCTCAAATATAACCCCTACTATACATAACATGTGTAGCAGTCTGATGTCTCACTGGCTTATCAGATATGCTGTCACTGAATATGGTGTACAGAACATATGCACCCCCTACTGCATGACGTATGTACAAAGGTTGACAGGGTTGTGGCTGGAGGCACAAACACAGGCCTAATATTGACATGTTGCTGTGATGACCTCATACATTTCCTGTCATAACAGGATTTGATGCAACATATGTCCTATGAGGGATATGACGTCAGTAACTCTCCCGGCTGTCACCATCTACTGACTGCATTCGTCACACTACCTTCTGCAGATGAGAGATAGGTGATCTGTGGGTAACAAAAAGAACACAAGGCACCACACACTGCCCAGCCTGCAGATGACCCTACAGATGGGGATTCCTCATAAACATAGCACTGACATGACAAGTATTAAAACATGTAGGACAGCCATATCCACACACACCCTGCTAAACCAATAGTGCCCCAGCTGCAGTATAGCAGCACTTACAGTCTGTAGTCAGGACAGGCACATCCCCCTCCTGTGTGTTGGCCTGTTTCCACAGTGTATGTTGTCAGAGGTAAGTCCCCAATCCATCTGTGATGTTGTTTACCAAACAACAGATCTAGTTCTTGCTCACAGTGAGTGATAAGGCCCAACACCAACAAGATGTTCCTAGATATTGGAGTGTGTTTCCAAGCAATTGGCTATGGGAATGTTACCACAGCTGTTCCACAGGCAATCAGCTAGAGGGAGGGCTGTAATCTGTGCAGAGGCCATCAGCTGATCATGAGCATCACTGATAATACACATGCCACTGCCTAAGCAAAGCAGGTGTAAGTCTCCACATCCACCAGAAAGGGGGTAAGAGAGGCAGACAGAGGCAAAGATAAGTCAGGGTGGGTTGGGAGAGTAAAAGGTGAGCCTGTTTGTGTCACACACCTACCAGTCCCGGGTTTCGAACCCATGACTGACTATGTACTGATATCACATCTGTTATCCTGCATGGTGGATATTGTGATTTATGCTAGGGGCACCATATAAGAAAATTTACTAACACACTCAATATTGGGTCCAGTTGTTCCTCATTCACAGCCACCTCCACACAGGACATGAATGACACACATCAGTACATTAAGACACACACACATACACACCTCTCACATCTGTGATTAGAACCCCTACCTAACTAGTTATTACACTACAGCACTATGCCATTATAGAATGCACCACAGAGATTACTGGAATACTCTTTCCCCAAAGGTTTATTTCACAGTGAGTGACATCAGCATGACTGCCAAAGTAGAGCAAATGAATTGTAGTGAGTGTGACTAGCCAAACATGCATTGATCTCTACACAGGCATAGGAACAAACACAAAAGCATCCACAACTCCCATGTGTGATAACAGAACCCCTACCAGAGTTCCATATCACACTACAGCATTATGCTATTATAGCATGCACCACAGAGACTGCTGGAGTACTCTTTCCCCAAAGGTGTACTTCACAGTGATTGACATCAGCAGGATTAGCAAAGTAGGCATTTGAATTATATTGAGTGTGACTAACCTAAGTTGTCCTAATTAGTCTGTATGCATTAACTGCTGTTCTGGCCAGAACAAAAATAAGTTGCCAATGCAGGTCATGAACCCAGGACCCTGTACACTTTAGTCACAGTAGTTAACCAGTCAGCTATCACAACAGTACATGGGACTGCGGGTCCACCAAAGTAGTCCCACCATAGGCTAATCAAACTGAACATGTGAAAGGAATGCATATACAGTTGTCCGTAAAACGTAAAAGACCTCTCCAAGGCCAACTCCATGCTACGCAAGGCAGAAGTGACAATGTTTGTGACACCCATGGAGACAGGAGCTGACAGTTCAACTGATGACTCCTGCACTAAGGCACTGTATGAGCACAGCCACTTGTGCATGATTCCTGACATCCCACATAGAACCACAATGCTCACCTCCCAAATAATCAAGCCAGTCTGATGGTCTCCTGCCATTAACAGAGTATACAACAGATGGTAGACACTGTTGAAGGAAAAAGGATAATCCAAGTATGCAAACAGCTCCCTTACCAGCCCCAGTAAGACATTGAGATCCCTCATGGAATCCTCCAAAGCTGATTATGTAACTAAAATCTCCACAGATTCCAAAGACAACCACACAGCATTCTATAGTTATGTCCAAATTCTAACTTGGCAGTGCTCAGAAGTGCTCTGAGTTGCAACAGAATGGCACTACATAGACTTCTCCCACGGAAAGTGCCAATATTCTGACAGATTGATTTAATGCCACATTCACCCCCTCACACCCCCAAAAGGGCCCATGTCAATATGTAAAGGGTTCCATTGCCCAATAATCATGGCCACACAGGCAAGAAACGCACTAGCCACAACTACGAATACAGCTTCCATGGGACCAGATGACATCCTGGACTGTGTACTACATGAACTACAAAATGGAATGGCAACTCACCTAACTGTCATGTGTAATCATAGCCTCGCATCAGGCCTGGTGCCCACTGAGTGATGCACAGCTGCAGTTACCCCACTCCACAAGGGGTGATCCACCTGTGATCCCTGGAACTACCATCACATCAGTCTAACGAGCCTCATCTGCATGGCCATGGAATGCATTATCAGGGATGTTTTAAATGCAGACATTGGCAACCCTCAAACACTGGACCCCACACAGATTGGGCTCATGGAGGGCCATTCTTGACTCCTGAAATGATTGACTGCTTTGACTCAATCTGTATAGCTGTTGAAGAGGGTAAGGCAGTCCACAAAGCCTATGTGGATCTCACCAAGCCCTTCAACACCATCCCCCAGT